>NC_056705.1:5314681-5332181 GCF_018831695.1 Puntigrus tetrazona
CACACACACACACACTCTCACACACACACACACACACACACTCACACACACACACACACACACACTCTCACTCACACACACACACACACACTCACACACTCTCACTCACACACACTCACACACTCTCACTCTCACACACACACACACACACTCTCACACACACACACACACACACACACACACTCTCACACTCACACACACTCTTACACACACACACTCACACACACACACACACACACACACACACTCTCACACACACACACACACACACTCTCACACTCACACACACTCACACTCTCACACACACACACACTCACACTAAACATTTTAACCCCACCTCTGCTGATAATTAAGTTATACTGATCATTTGTGATAACACTGATGTATTTTGTTTCGTTAATAAAGTTCATTTAACATCTTGCTGTTTTGAAGTGAAAATAGATGACATTTGACACCCTTCTGCATTAAATATCCATCACTCTTTAAGCTAAATGTATATCTTTATTTCACTTCAAATGTAAACCGTAAAGATCTATTATATGCACATATTAAAGATATTTACATTTATTTTAAACGCATTATATTAAATGTAATATATTGAGTAAATGGGGTTTATTTCGAACGCTTTTTAATATTAAAAATGATAGTGCATGAAGTGCATGAATTATTGATGTTTAGGTGAAACTCAGATCCGTTGTACAGAAGGAAAAACAGAACTTTTCATTTTAAAACATAATGGATATACATTCTTTGAGTTTCTATTGAAGTTATCTAATAGACATTTAAAATATTAAACAATAAATGCTTCTATCTAGAATTATTTTCATGTACTGTTTAGGTGAGATTATGTTTACTCAACATCTCCGGCTCATATTTAATCTTGAATTTAACTTCAGCTTTTTTCTACAGAAGCATTAGTATTCATTTAGTCTCAAATACAAATGTAAAATATTGTTTTTAATTAAAAAAACGTTTTAATATAATATTTTAGCGTACAGAGATATTCTAAAAGTATATTAATGTTCGAAACCTATATATTAAACACCCATTTCTACATAAAGAGTGAAGTATTTATCATTTATATTTGGATGAAGTTAAAACCTAAAACTTAATGTAAATCTTTAGCCTAAAGGAAATATACCGATATTTCAAAGACATATAATACACAAATATATTTAAGACATTTGTATATATCTCTACAATCAGCTAAAAGTATGAAGTGTTATAAGTTTAATTTAGTTTCTTGAAGTAGTTGTTGATGGATGTTGATGATGATCTCTGTTTAATGGAGTTTCACGCATGACTTTTCAACAATAGAGACTAAAATAGCGTGGGTTCATTACAGAGCCTTGCTGGCCGGACCGGTCTCAGGCGTTCCTCTGGTGTGTGTGTGTGTGTGTGTGTGTGTGTGTGTGTGTGTGTGTGTGTGTGTGTGTGTGTGTGTGTGTGTGAGAGGTCTCTGAACATCACCTCCACCCAGAGAACCAGCAGATCCGCTCCGGCCGGTTCCTCTCGCTCGCACACAAACACTCCTTCACAGCTGATGCCTCCTTAAACAAACTTTCTCTCTCAGGAACCGAAGCGTAAAATCACCCAGCTGATCTTTTGGGTCAAATGTGTGAGAGTTCTCATCCTTCGTTGCTGTTCGAGTTCATCGGGCACTTGAGCAGAAATTCACACAGATCAGGTTTAATGTGCGACCCCGTCTAGATGTCTCTCTGTATATCTCACACATGTTGGGCCGCGTCTAGTCCTACAGGCTAGTTTAATTTAGAGACAAAAGATTATTCTTTGAGAATAAATGAGATCTGTTTCTATGACAGCACTGGAATTGCATAGTGGTTTCTTAAAGAAAGAGTGACCACGAAAAATATCAAAAAAATAACAGCGTAATAAATGTAAGCTCTGATGAAGTTAAGTAATATTCAAAGGACGCAGTGACTGACTAGATTGAGAGTTTAGGTGGGCGGGGACAAGATGATTGTTGTGTGTTTATGGGCGGGGCCTAGTCTTATATTGTGCGCTTAGCGGGCGGGGCCTCGCTTAATGTTGCGCGCTTGGTGGGCGGGGCCTCGCTTGATGCTGTGCGCTTGGTGGGCGGGGCCTCGCTAGATGTTGTGCTTTTAGTGGGCGGGGTTCCGCGTGGAACTCTTCGGTTTCTTCTACTTAAGTTTGTGTGCGCCGACCGTTCCCGGAGGTCGAGCGCGTTCTAGTTCCGTTTTACAGCTGTGTTTTTAACCGGACGGGCTTGAGGTCGTGTCACGCAAATGCTCGTGTAGTTTTCTTTTAGCGTCACCGCCATCTTAAGTTTTTATTCGCCCGTTCCTTCGGAAGCGTTCCCTCGCTGTGCTGAAGTCTCCGGCGGTGATGTGGAAGGGGAAGTCGCACGCTCCGCACCCGTTCGTTCATGAAGTGGACCTAACGGCCGCTCGGCGGATCCAGGTGAGATCTCCGTTCATCTTCACGCGTTCCTTCCGCGCCATGACTTCGGCTGCGTGACCGACGCACGTGCCAGACCTGAACGCGCGCGTCAGGCAACATATGTTCTGCAAAAATCACCATGGCGACCGAAGTTTCTGTAACTGTGGCGGTTGTCGCTAAAGTGCTCTATTTTTAACTTAAACCTGTGTTTATATGGTGTGATTGATCGCAGCCGTTCGCTGTTGAACAGACTAAACTATTCTGTTCAGAATAACACCCGAAATAAACCCCGAACGCTTCCTGACGCACATCAGCGAGCTGTAACGCTAAATGTAACGCTGTAACGGATAGCGGTAATTCTTACTTTTTTGGTACTAAATGCTTCATAGACAACCTTTGCTATAATATAAAAACAGCTTTATGGCTCTTAAGTGATTCAGGGCTGTGATTGTGTGAAAACAAAACGGCAGGTTTACAATAAAACATGTAACAGCAGCTGAAGTGTAACGTCGTAAAAACGTATATATTTGTGTGTTATTGTAATTTTGCCCTGGCTTGAAGTCAGAAGCTTAGTATGGTTTTATGCTTGCAGACTAACTGTATCTATTATCGCTTCAGAAAATCAGCTGTTTACTACAAATAAATGAAGCCGAAAACCCATGGTAACACCACAGTAACCGTAGTTTTTCCGCTAGATGTTGTTAAAACATGGCGCTTGTTTTTAAACTGTGGTTATGGAAATCCAATATGGCAAAAAATGTTATTAAACCTTTAACCATGGTTAATTTCAGTGCTGTCAAATGATTAATATCGATTGTAATATTGTGCATATTTATTATGTTTATATATTAAATATACTGATATGATATAAATTATATGAATATAAACGTAAATGCATGTGAATATAAAAAAATACTGTATGTTTGTGTCTGCGTATATTTATCCTATTATGTATACATAACACTTTTCAAAACAATTAGTCATTAGTCAGCATTAATAAATATTCATGAGGGGTGTTTTGGCTCGGAGTATGGTTACTGTGGTGAATTTTATTTGCATTTCCTTTTTTAAATATAATTATGACTTATTTCAGCTTCCAAGTTATTTTATTGTAGAGTCAGCTAGTCATCTCGTGCAGCCCTGATTTCTGTTTGTACATGTCTGCTGTACATTGCCTCACTTCGAAAACAAAATATTAATTAAGTTTCAGATTGAGACGGTGCGAGAAGAAACCGCGTAAAGTAATCGTTCAGAAACCAGCTCAACCAGTCGGATCGCTGCTGATCTAAATTGGCTCGGTAGTGCTTATGAAATTGATTTGCCATTTGTTTTAAAATCCTTTAATAATCTGGCACCCTCCTGTCTGTCTGATTAATACAAGGAAGTACGTCTCAGCCTGGATCACGGCTAGATGCGAGAGAGGTGTGTTTGCAAGAGTTGAGACGATTTAACGACCTTTCTTTATCAGAGCTTTGCAATCTGCGCATGAGAAAAATATTCTGAATTTAATTATGCAACACTCTGGTCAACTGATGTTCTTTATTCGTGCTTAATAAAAACATGAAATGAACCAGGTAAAAACTGAGTCTACCTGCTCTGTCAGGAATAAATGTATGTATCGTGAAAACAGACATTAAAAGCCGGTCGTTTGCGAGTGCGAGGTGGATTCTGAGCGTAGTTTTGAACAGCAGATGGACCTAAAATAATCATTCATAAAGGTGTGTTTTGTAAATTGTTTTTGCTTAAGATGCTGACATGGCATTAAATCAAAATATACTGCTACTAAAAGCATTCTGATAAACGATGCTTCGGCGCTTTTCTGTACGTTAAGTGCTGGACGACACGATCTACGCTAAACGTGCTCTACGACACGATCTGACCAGCTGAAGCACTATATGATGTAATCTGTCTTTCTCTCTATCGAGTGTGTTGACTGAAGTGTCTCTCTCTCTCAGGGGATGGTTCTGGGCGTGGTTCTGTTTCCTGTGCGCATCACCCTGGCCACGCTCTTCTTCCTGCTCATGTGGCCCATCGCTCGTCTGCGATTGGCCGGTCTGTCGGCGGCGGAGCGGGCGGAGCCTGTGCGGGGCTGGCGCTGGTGGCTCTTCCATCACATCATGCTCTTCCTCAGCCGCGCCGTCTTCTTCTCCATGGGCTTCCTGTGGATTAAGGTCAAAGGTCGTCAGGCGGGGGTGAAGGAGGCTCCGGTGTTGGTCGTAGCTCCACACAGTGGCTTCCTGGACATGCTGGTGCTTTGCGCGACGGGTCTGCCGATGGTGGTGTCACGGTCAGAGAACTGCAGACTGCCGGTCATCGGAGGTGAGGTCCACTTCTGATCCCTCAACACAAACCTTTCAGATTAAGTTCAAGAGCGGCATATATTATATTATATTATATATCGGTGTATGAGAGTACTTATTTTTGAGAGTTTATGCACAAAGCAATTAAGTGTTTTGATCATAAACTTGCTTAGTTTTGACACATGTCTCATAAAACAAAACTTCTCATTAGATCTGCTGTAGTTTGTGTTTTGAATAACATTATCCGAGACATTTGCATTTAGAGAATTATTGAGTTCCGTTCAACTTATTCCTTAACGTTTTCTTTTCTTCGTCTTAAAAGGTATTACATTGATCTTCATCAAACCTGCAGAAATCTTCAAAACAAAGGGTTTTACTGATGTTTAATATTGTAGAGTTGAACGTGAAAATCTTGTGTTAAACAGACCTTATTTCAGTAAACCCACTGAGTTTAGAGCGATGTACTGCTGAAGTGTGTGAAAGCAAAGAAGGTAGATGTATCGATGGTGTGTGTGTGTGTGTGTGTGTGTGTGTGTTCAGCGCTGCTGGAGTTCAATCAGTCTGTGATCGTGAGTCGAAAAGATCCTCAGTCCAGGAAGAAATGTGTGTCTCAGATCTGTGAGAGAGTCACGTCTGACGCCCACTGGCCTCAGGTACACACACACACACACACACTCTCTCTCTCTCACACACACACACACACACACACACTCTCTCTCCTGTGTAACACACGTACGGTTTGATCTCATTTTGTGCTCCATTTCTCTCGGCAGATGCTCATGTTTCCAGAAGGAACAACAACTAACGGCCGAGCTCTGATTAAATTTAAACCTGGTACGACACACACACACACACACACAAGTGACAGTAAAGACAATTATAAAGTTACAGTAGATTTCGGTTTCAAATGAATGCTGTTCTGTTGATCTTTGTATTTGTCTGTTTCCTGGAGCACAACTGTTTTTTAGCATTGATAATAATCAGAAATGTTTCTCGAGCAGCAAATCAGCAGTAATGATGCTGAAAACTCAGTTCTGATCACAGAAATAAACGGCTTTGAGTCTTGTTTCAGGCCGATGAGCAGATCTCTGCGAGTGTGTTAAGGTCATGTTTGTTTTGTACCAGGAGCGTTTCTGGCCGGTGTTCCCGTCCAGCCCGTGCTGCTCCGCTACCCTGGAGAACCGGTGAGTCCGAGCACATGCCTGCCACGGATAAAATTAGCCGCATTTATGTAAGCTCTGGATGAGTGTACATGATCAGGACAGTCGTCTGAAATAGACACTAGAGAAGAGCTCGAGTAAATAAACTATTATAACCTCGCTTCATAAAACACGCTTCCAATGTGTTCACAGGACACGGTTCGCTGGACCTGGAAAGGGCTGACGTGGTGAGGAGCCATTGTTCTTTCTGTTAATAATTGACTGTCAGTAATGCAGTACTTCTCCTAAACCCAGGTGTGTGTGTGTGTGTGTGTGTGTGTGTGTGTGTGTGTGTGTGTGTGTGTGTGTGTGTGTGTGTGTGTGTGTGTGTGTGTGTGTGTGTGTGTGTGTGTGTGTGTGTGTGTGTGTGTGTGTGTGTGTGTGTGTGTGTGTGTGTGTGTGTGTGTGTGTGTGTGTGTGTAGGCTCGCAGCTCTGTGGCACACCTCTCAGATCTACACCAGCGTCACCGTGGAGGTGGGTTCCGCGCCGCAGCCAATCACGTCCAGCGCTGCTTCAGCTCTGACCAATAGAACGGCGCTCAGTAACCCTTCTGTGCTCTGATTGGTTGCAGTTCCTGCCCGTCTACGTGCCGTCGCAGGAGGAGAAACAGAACCCAGAGTTATACGCTGAGAACGTACAGAAGGTCATGGCTCAGTAAGTCTGGATGATTTACCATGTTTTATACAGACCGCAAGTCCTCATGGGAGACGGGCCTCAGGGTGACTTCAGTGCATGCAGGGCATGGTTTTGCGGCAGGAACGCATCACTGAAGGTCGAATGGTGCGATTTTATAATTTGTTTTTCACGATTGATGTGAGAGAGAGCTCACTGAAGACATTCAAGCATATTGCTTGTAATAAAACTAAAATAAAAGTTAGGTAGTCATAACAACAAAAAATTAACTACGTTTAAAAACGCAAAAAAGTTAAAATGTAAAACATAAATGGGCAGTACAAGAAAACAAAACAAAAAAAGATGTGCCGCAGATTAAAATTTTATGTGACTTAAACTTTAATCTTTATATACTCTTGTAGTATTAATTAAATTATAATAATTCCTCATTTAATTTACTTTAACATTTCGGTTTTGTTAATGACCACCAAAACATACAATGTTTTTCATCTGACGTTTACGTTTTTAGTAGTTTTAGTTTATTTTAATCATCGCAGTACTCCTGTCTTCACTTCTGTTCAGACTAGAAAGATGATAATAATATGGTTTAGACTCATTTCTAGTATTGATATAAGAATCTCTTGTGTGTTTTCTCGTAGAGCTCTCAATGTTCCCGCCACTGATTATGTGATGGAGGGCCGTTTTCCTGTGAAGAAACTGGGAAACCTCTCACTTCCCCTGGAGCCTCCGGCACAGGAAACACTCCGCCTGCTCCATGAACACAGGTGTGTGTGTGCGTGCGCGTGCGAGTGTGTGTGCGCGTCTGCGAGTGTGTGTGTGTGCGCGTGTGCGAGTGTGTGTGGCAAGCGCGTGTGAGTGCGTGCAGTGTGTGTGTGTGGAGTGTGTGTGTGCGTGCAGAGAGCGTGTGCGCGAGAGTGAGCGAGCGAGAGTGTGTGCGCGTGTGTGCGAGAGTGCTGTGAGCGCAGAGTGAGTGAGTGAGTGTAAGAGTGCGAGAGCGAGTGTGTGTGGCGAGAGCGAGTGTGTGTGCGCGTGCGAGAGCGAGTGTGTGTGTGTGCGAGAGCGAGTGTGTGTGTGTGTGGCGCGCGTGCGAGAGCGAAGGTGAGAGTGCAAGCGCTGAGAGAGTGCGAGAGTGAGTGGGTGAGAGCGCTGTGAGCGCAGAGTGAGGGAGTGTGAGAGTGTGTGCGCCGTGAGTGCGCGAGTGCTGAGAGAGTGAGTGGGTGAGTGAAAGAGTGCGAGAGCGTGTCTCACACTCTGTGGTTCTACAGTCTCTCTAGCAGTCACGTGGAGGCGGTGATGAACCGGATGATTGACAGCTGTCAGTCAGGAGAGAGCACCATGGTAACGGTCGATCACCTGACGGATCTTCTGGGGCTGAAGGACAGACAGACAGGTGTAAAGATCTGCTCGCTTTACTCCAAGGTAACTCGGTGTGAGATGGAGCTCATCATTTATTAGATCCACAGGGGCGATAAATGCCTTGTATTCAAATTCACTGCAGTCCTACCATAGCTTAGAGACACCGATTTAAAGAGACAGTGCAGCTAAATATCAACATTCATATCAGTTCTCTCCCTCGTTTAGTTTTCTTTGTACCTGTATAAGTTTCGTTCTTCTGTTATTTCTGTGGAAGCCAATAGTGATTTGTTTTAAATATGGCTGATACACGAGTGTGTTTGTGCTGCTTTTTTAGTTCAGAAGCAAATAATATGATTCTTACAAATAATTCAACATTTTTCAAGCACACAAGATGCTTTCATGCTTCTGAGCAGGACAAAAGCAGATCTGTGTGTTTTCAGGACGATACGGTGGATCTGAGGCAGATCTGTCTGAGTGTTTCTGCTGTGTCTGGGTTCAGGAGTCTGGAGTCTCTCATACACACCGCGTTCACGGTGAGTGTGTGTGTGTGTGTGTGTGTGTGTGGATGGGTGTGCCGTGTTATCAAGTTGTTTGTTCTGACTGAGGTGTCGACATACATGACTGTTTTACAGTATGCTATTAAAAATTACTGAGAAAATATTTACAGACAAGGCCTGAAATGAACTGTTGCCAAGCATGAAGTAACTCCTGCTGGAGTCTGGTGTGGTTCTGTCCTGCAGCACGCTTCATTTACACACAAACAGCTCAGGACAGCAGGGTTTTCAGTCTGAATGCTCTTAGCTCTAAGTAGCTTATAAAATGCATTTTAACACGTATAACACCCGGCAAAATCTTTTGTAATGAGAATGCTTTGCTGACAACATTTACAGTCATTCTTATTTATTTTGAATTAAAATGAAATATTGCAGTTTTTACTGTAGTTCTGTAAACAATTACTATCACTAAATATGAAGATTCCTTGTTACTGAACTGAATGATATCTCTTATATAATTATTTCTATATGAATATTTATTTAATAAATTAAACGTTCATGTAATAATCACAACTAGATTTTTGGTTTGATTAAAAAATATAATCGTATTATGAATTGCATCAAAATAAAACTTCTGTAAGGTTTTAAAGTGAAATAAAATATTTTTTAGTATTTTATTTGTATTTGAAATTATTACTATTTTTTTTTTTTACTGTACAATAGAATTATATTAGTTTCCCCAGTGCAGTCACCACCATTCCTGTTTGTCATCAGACAGATTAAAAGTCACTCACCATTGTGTGTGTGTTGTCAAAGTGTGTGTGACTCAGATTAAAAGCATCCCTCAGGAGAGTTCAAATGTTTGTGTGTGTGTGTGTGGCAGTGGTTCGATGCAGACCAGGATGGCGTGTTGAGCGCAGACGATCTGTCCGGCCTGATGGGGGCGCTGCTGGGTGTCCCTCAGTACTTCATCACAGAGATGTTCACGGCGCTGACCAGCAGGGGGCGACCCACCGAAGGTAAAGACCGCTGCCCTTCAGCTGGGGTCAGCCATATTCATCATCTACAGTAACACTGTAACCGCCGGTTTAACTGTATACACGCTTATAATATCTCGGATATCATATCTTATAGAAGCGTAGCGTTTGGTTCCTGATCGAATCAGTTTTTGAACGAGTCACTGGTTCAGTGATCCATTCACAAACGTTATGAACACACAGTTTGAATGAATGATTCAGTGAATCACATTAGTGTCAAATATATCTTTTGTACGAAAATGCAATATGCAAATGTCGCTCAATATATAGATATATCGCTAGTTTGAGGCTGTAATGCTGATATTAGACTGTCGTGTGCTGATTATGTATTTATCTCTCCTAAAGCTTCTCTGCGAGACTTGCTGACGACGCATCCGGTTTATCGCAGAGTTATTAGCGACTATCTCCGCTGCAGCGGGCCCGCGGACGGAAACCACAACGGCATTCCCAACGGAAAGGCCAACGGCAACAACAACGGGATTTATACCGGTTACGGAGCGAGCGGTACGAAGTCCGACTGAAGCTGCGCCGCCGTACTGGGACGAACATCTTCAGACGTGCCGCATCTTTCTAGCGAGCCGAGTGTTAGCGCACGCTAACTAGCATGGACGGTGAGCACGAGTCCAGGGTCGGGTCGAGGTTCTGTTTACGCGCGTACGAATGATTTCTTTCTTGAGCGTTACTCTTAATTTGTGTTTTTGCTGGGAATGATACTGTGAGAATATGCCACCACTACATGTGCCTTGGAACAAAAGCCTATATAGATATATATATATATTTTATCAAGAAGTCTGTTTGTGTATTTAAAACTGTATATTTTTGTCATTTTAAGCTTTGTATATCAGAAAAACCAAAGACTGCACTGCGAAGGATTTGGGCCGAAGTGTCATATTTTATACTTTTTAATATATTAAAATTCTTAAATAAAGACGTGATGTTTGTGTGTAGTTTGTCACGCCTCGGGAGCTCATTTCATCCATCTTTTCTCTAACGCCTCTTTCTGGTCGCCTCTTTCTTCTCAATCGTTGACGCACTTGTCTTGCGACGGAAAATCAGCACGATCCTCTCCGACCGACGGATTAGTGTTGTTTCTTTCAGAGCCGCTCCTTCACAACATCGATACGTCTCAGCACAGTCTCTGTTTTTGTCACTCGTTCCTTCTGAACATGATATTTAGCCGTTTTAAACCTCTTTATTTTTATCATCCAATTTTCGCCTTCTATGTCATCTCTTATGTTTTTATTATTTTCATTAACATTATTTTCCTCTATTTGGTCAATCTTGAGTGATTCCTTTAGGTTTCTCTGTTTTATTAGTTTGTTTGTTTGTTTTTTTTCATCCGGACCGTCTAAATCCATTTTATTATTTTTTTTTTTTGCCCTTCCTATGTTGGTATATTCCTCCAGTTTTGGTTCGCCGTGTTTTCTTGTCCTCCGCTCACAGGGGTTTCTGGTGGTCCTGGGTCATGTTTTAGGCTGAGGAATGTTGCATGATGGGACTTGTAGTTTAGAATTTTGATTTTTGTAGTTCAGAATCCAATTCATCGGCACACAAAGTCTCATTTCCATCCGTTTCTGAAAGAAGAGCTTCTTGGACTGAAGCGTTCAGATGGCTTTGGACTCTTCGGCCCTCGGGGTTCGCTAGCGGAGCTTCAGTAAACGGGTCTTTGTTGTTATCCAGAACCGGTTCCGGTATGTTCTCCGTCCTTAAGGGTCTGGAGTCACGCTGGACCTCGACCGGCTCGGGATCATCCTTCAAGACGTCTGAGGAGAGCAGAGAGTGGATGTAGTCCATGTCCAGACCAGCCTGAAAGACGAGAAGAAAAGCTCCATGAATGCTAAACAAGGCGACGAGAGAGATAAAGCTGCTTCGTGAGGCCTTTTTCGCCCAAATGATTCCATAAAGAAGGTCCTTCCTGCTTCACTAAGGAGAAAAAAAGGTTTTTCGGATTATAAAAGCTTCACTTTTTGGAGGAGCGTGCTGTACCTCGGTGGAGGATGGGCTGTCGTCCAGCAGCTGGTTGAGGAACGGCGCGCAAACGTCCTCCTCATCCCTG
The DNA here is from genome assembly GCF_018831695.1 of Puntigrus tetrazona. NCBI lineage: Eukaryota > Metazoa > Chordata > Actinopteri > Cypriniformes > Cyprinidae > Puntigrus > Puntigrus tetrazona. The sequence goes on from NC_056705.1 coordinate 5,326,179, forward strand.
ACCTCTGACCCGCCGGCGACCTTTGACCCCAGAGCGTCCATGACCTGGGAGTACTCGGCCAGCGCGCTCTCGGCCAGGTCCTGGAGAGGAGGGTCTGTTTTACGTCTTCGAGCGGTCTTCACTTTCCTTGAGCTGCGCTGCGGACGGAGACCTGGAGGACGAGCTCAGATCTCACACTCAGACGCTTCTCAGGGGAGTTCAACGCCTATGAACTTAACAACATGCCCTGTAGTTGTGCTTTTAGTGTACTGAACACATGCTCAACTCGTTTTGTTCTTCAATCTCACAGACGTGACGAAGAACCATTAAAGCTATACTTTGTATATTTGCTCTAAAGTGAACTCTTGTAAGTATACTTTAGGTGCGCTTGAACTGTTTTGCATTTAAAGACCGATATTATATTGATCCGATAATGCATTTTAGACTTTTATTAAGATATCTTAATAATATAGATATACTAAGAAATGTGTACAAGTAATATGCCAACTAAAGTTTAATTTAATATCTTTTTTTTACATCAGTCTGTTAGTAAATATGATAGATTTGAACTATACTATAAATTAAATGCACTTTTGAGTACATAGGGATCGAATGTAAAATGTATCAATGTTTTATTTATTATTTCAAATAAACTGCGTGCATTTTCATATGATGCTCGAGAGAAAAAGAGCTTTTTACCTAATTAAAATAAATATCGGTTCAGTATTTCATGCTACAGTATAATACACTTTACTCCAGCGTGGTTTAAAGACGCTAGCGTTTGCTATGAATAACGTTAAAATGAACCCTGACCTTTGCCGTCAGCGTCTGCTCTGTTGGTGTTCCTGTCCTGTTCTCGTATCTCAACGAAGCTGCAGAAATATAGAGAAACCCCTGTGTGTCAGACCTGCTCTCAAACCATTCATCACAATACAAATAAATGTTTTTATTTAAATATACATGTGTGCACTGTGTATATTATATGTGATAATTCACCCAAATGTCTATACATTAAATACATATCAGATAAATTAGAAATGTGAATATTTGGAGAATATATACTTTACTGTATGGGTGTGTTTGAATAATAATAATATATAAAGTACACAAAAACATAGATTTATTAATTTTAATCATTTGACAGCATTACAGAATTTTATGAAACGATAAAATATAATAGATTATACTATTAATAAATAGTAGTAAAAATGTGTGACACTTAATGTGTTAATTGTAATAAATGAATAAATAATGCACAATAAAAACATAAAAAGCATACATATAAACAATTTGTAATTTATTTATTAATTACATGAATTATATTACATACTAAACACATAAAATACTACTAAATAAGAAAAAAAAAACAATGCTGTAAGATCCTCTGTACTCACGTGAAGCAGCGGGGCAGAGGAAGATGACCCCCCGTCCAGATCATCTGAGGAGCGGGGAAGAGCTCCACACAGGGGTCTGTACGGGGCCCCGGAGCCGGCCAAGACGTGAAGACTGGGCAGAAGAGCCTGCGACGAGCCGCTGAGACACCGCCGAACACACCAGGACTCTCACGAGGAACTAAAACAAGCCCCGAGGCGTGAGGACGGACGAGAAGAGGAGCCGGGAAACACGGGCCCCGAGGAAGAGCGGGGGAGATCTTCATCAGACGGTCATCCTCAGCTGAAGGAGCATCGCTGGACCTCATCTCTGAGATGAACATTAACTACAGCTCACTCACGAGATCTGGATTACGGTTCAGATAAAGGCCATGCGTCTTGTTTCTAAAGCAGCTTTAAAACAGAAGCTGACCATCAAATACAACCTGACCGTAAAAATACAACATGACAGATATTTAGCAAAATTACATTGATCCAAAACCATTTATTGTACTATAGCTCATTTCTAATCCTATACTAATTGATATTTCACATCGCCATAGTCAAAGGAAAAAATGGCTAAATATGAAGAATAGCAACCTTTTTTTTTTAACCGAATTCAGTCGAGCGTCTTTCGTTGAGGATCTGATTAATTCATAGAAAAGACTGAAGCAAAGCGGATTTGAAGAGTTAACAAACCTGCTTCAGTTTGTCTCTGAGAAGCAGAAAACAGATTTAAACCGCTCTCTTTCGAAAACAAACACACTTCGTGCAACTTTAGACAAACAAATTAATTGATGCTCAAAATGTTTTTGTAGCGTGTTAAACGGCTGTTTTTTATATGTATCGATGTTTATTTACGTCAATGTTTATTTATGTCGTACAGTAGGTGGCGGTCTTTCTTCACATACTTGACTAGCAAAAAAAACTAGCAAAACACTCGATTTCCCATGCTCCCTTGCGCGGAGACGCACACTTCCGGTTTGTTCGGTTTCGCTCTCGCACGTGGGGTTTTCGCCGCTCGCTACTTTGCGGGATATAAACCTGCTTTCAGCTCAGAAATCGGTGAAATAAACCCGGTGTGTGATCACTTCATCATGTTCCTGCAGTACTATCTGAACGAGAACGGCGAAAGGGTTTATACTCTGAAGGTGAGTCTGTTTTTTCCGCTGTAAACACGGCGCTTTGGCCATAATGCGACACGTACACGACACAAAGTAGGTGTTTTAAACATTGTAGCGTTATGAGTTCAACACCATAACGACTGCATTTGTTTAAAGTATTGTGTAAGTGGCTTCGGCTTATAAAATCCTTTTTAACGTTCCGGGAACGTTAGTTTATGGTTCCCTCAACGTTCTTATTTGGTTTACCAAAAATATCCAAATAGAAACTTTCCTTAGTGATCATTCAGTACCATCCCAATAAACACACTATTGTTGCTGTAGTAAATAACTAATGTAATTAGTAAAAATCATAATACTACGCAATTTTAATTGTATATTTTCTTAAAAGCTGTACTAGTTGTTATTGCATACTGTCATATACGTGAATTAAGAAATAAATGCTATTTATGTGTTTTTCTGCAGAAACTGGACCCGAGCGACCAGCCCACCAGCTCTGCGCATCCGGCCCGCTTCTCACCGGACGACAAGTTCTCCAGACACCGAGTGACCATCAAGAAGCGCTTCGGCCTGCTGCTGACTCAACAACCACGACCTGTGCTCTGAACGGGCCCCGGGCCCAGCCGCAGTGGACTGGACACAATTCATTATTTTTACACGAAAAATGTAATTTTCATTACTTTAAATATGGCATCCTTATTTGTTGTTGACCTTGATGTTTAGTTTATTCACGTTGCAAACGTATGACTACGTAAATGAATCTTCATGTGTAGTAAAATAAAATGAGTGAATTTTTTTTTTTTGTGTTGCATATTTATCTGGAAAATTAAATAAAATGCAAAAAGGTATACTAAATATACAAAACAAGCAAAAAAAATATATAATATTAATATATATATATATATATATATATATATATATATATATATATATATAAACAAAAAATGTACATTATAAATTTGAAGTGAAAAGCTAGTTTCTTAATAACGAAACAATAACGCTGAGGACTACATTTCCCGGCGACGCATCCTGCGTGCATACGTCACGGCGTCAAAGAGCGTGCCTCTCGCGCGTTTACGCCGCAGTCAGTCAGACGTGCTGATTTTGACGGTCAGAAGCCGGAGCGATAAACAGAGCGGATTTCATTCGTCCAGGAGCCGGTGTCCAGCGGATCAGTGACCGCACCGCGGAGGTAAACGAGCGGCTGCTGTCTGACGCGAGCAAGGCGACCGTTAGCGCGGGTTTTCTGTGTGTTCACGCGCTCGAACGTCTTGAAGGGATCTGGCGCGCGCGTCTTCCGAGGTGCACCCGTTGTCGTTATTAGTTACATAAAGAGTTCGCTATGCTGTGTGCCGCTCTTCTGTCAGGCGTGCGCCTGTGATCTGATTATAATTGGCTTAATGGAGGCGCTCGTAGAAAGTGTCGCAGGAGCTAGCCGGTCAGTGTTGCCAAACCTAGCGAGCTCCCTTCATAGACAGCACCGCGAGCAGCTGAACCCCGCGAGCGGCATACTTTAAGAAACCTACTACGGAACGACGCTCCTGAATGCCTTCTGTGTGAAAAGCTCCCTTCGATGCCCAGAAATACCGTAACAAAGCGTGTTTATTACCCCTAACTGCTAAAGGTTAATCATTATTTATGTATAATTATGACGTGTATATGTATGGAAATGTGCGTTTTTTGCTATACTTACTCGTGACGTAACATGCGCTTTTTATTTGTAGGAAGAAAATATCTCGTCCCTCAATAGGCAACAAGGTGCTGCATATTGATAAAATATAAATAGAGCATCTAAACCGGATTTCTCCAGCCCAAGACCAGCTAGAACCGTTTAAAACCAGTCTTCTGTATTTGTGTGTATTGACATTGTGCTCTTTTTGTTCTGTTTCTTTTCCTCTTTCTCTCTCTCTCACACACACACACACACTCTCTCTCTCTCTCTCACACACACACATACATACACACACACACACACACTCTCTCTCTCTCTCTCTCTCTCTCTCTCTCTCACACACACACACACACACACTCACACACTCTCTCTCTCGTTTTAAATCCGTCAGATTGCCGTGTTTGTCATGACAGCGTTTTGCATCAACCGGCCTTCATGCATTTTGGGTCCCAGCAGAGGAAGGTTAATTTTTCATAAGCTGTCAGATGGTTTAGTGCGGAGGTTTTCATTACGGTTCTGCCCCGGTCTGTGCTGACGCGTCAGAAACCAGATTCAAGCCGCAGCGGCTGATCTGAGCACAAACCAGGAGATACTAGCACCGCTGCCTTCTGAGGGAGAACGATTCAACGCCCTCCTGTGCAGTGATCACACACACACACACACACACTCTCTCTCAGATTCATGGCGGCGCATCGGGCCGTGAGCTGAGCCGCTCCTCGCCGCAGCGGGGCCCCGGGGCCGTCACCCTGTCGGAGCCGCAGCAGCAGCCGGCGGCGCGGGAAGCCATGGCCTCGTCTGTGCGCTTCACCGTCACGCCGACCAAAGCGGAGGACCTGCCGGACACGTCGCCGGACGTCAGCTCGCGCTCCAGCGCCAGGGTCCGCTTCGGCTCCCGGGAGAGCGTGAACCGCAGCGAGGCGTCCGGAGGGGCCGCCACCTCGGCCGGGGCCGACACGCCGGAGCGCAGCCAGCTCGAGCACGGTGAGGTGAACTCTTTCTCTGACAGACTCCGTGTCCTCACTGTGACTCACGGTCCAGCCTTCTGTCAAAAAACGAATCGTTCAAATATTATTTAAAATTAAAATGCACATTTGAATGCAAAAAAACATTGCACTTAAATGTCTTTCTGGTCTGATCCAGTCCACTAGACGCAGCGCTGCTACATCGTTCGTTCACAATATCGCGAAAAAAAAGCATAAATGCTGAAAAGTTTCCTACGTTTTAGACATTAGAGGGACATGACCGCTGCACTCGAGACAAGGGTTTAGAAAGCATTTATTAAAACATGTCTCAGGACTTTCCTCATTGGGGACATTGGAGTTTAAAAACATGACTTTACTTCAAGCGCACTGAAGGTGTTATTTTATTGCTTTGTGAAAACACGCGTTAGTAATATTTTGCTCCTGCGCCCTCTTGTGGCCAAAGGCAACCGAAATGATGCCTTTTAATTCGAATACCGATAATATTTAAGAACAAATGTAGTTTTTCTGCCGTTTTGGGAGCCTCAGTATGCATGTGAATGAAAACCGTCTAATGTTTCGGACCGTAATGTGGATCCAGAAAGGCCTGGGAAGCTCTGAAAGAACTGACCCAAGTCCTGCTGCAGCTTTGCTTTGATAATATTACTATAATGTGATAAAAACGTGATTTTTCTATGTTTTTTTCCCCTTCAGGTATGCTTTCAATTCTGTGCATTACTGTGAAAGCGGTCTCTTAAAGTAATAACAGCAGGATGGGTTCTGATCGAGTGTAGGGTGTATCCTTCAGAAAGAGATTCCAGGGAGAAGTAGACTAGACGAGCACACTGTGCAGTAAGCAGGACGTGTTCCCTAACGAGGGTGTGGACTCGCATGTGCAATAT
>NC_056705.1:5334681-5352181 GCF_018831695.1 Puntigrus tetrazona
TGATTGTGGTGATGTGCTCCTATTGGCCGCTGAGAATGATTGACAGGCTGACTGACCAATGGGCTGTGTGCCGCAGGGTGTGTATGCTGGGGAACCGGAGCCTGTCTCAGCACGAGCTGAAGGAAGGTCCGTGTAACAAGACGGTGGTGCTGCCGCCGCCGCCGGACGCCGCTAACGCTAGCGAGAGCTTGAACGGCACAGACGCTCCTCCTGTCAGCGCCGCCTCGCTGGAGAAAACCACGCAGCTGTGGAGGCTCTTCTGCAACAGCTCGGAGCTGAGCGCCGCCTGCGATGAATACTTCCAGCACAACACGGTGATGGAGATCGAGGGCATCCCGGGGCTGGCCAGCAGCGTGATCACAGGTGAGCACCGGGCACACCGCTGGAAGCGCTTGCTTTTGACTAAAAGGACAGAACGTTCAAATACGATAAAGCAATACTCAAAACGTGCGTAGCGTGAACCGTTTCTCACGTGTGTGTCGTGTCTAGAGAACCTCTGGAGCTCGTATTCAGCTAAAGGAGAAGTTCTGGAGCGTCACTCGCATCACTCCGCCCACAGAGCCGCCGCGTCCAATCACTTTCCTTATGTGTTCGCTGACATCACCACCTCCTTCACACTGCTGATCGGGATCTTCTTCCCCTCCGTGACCGGTGAGCCTTCACTGAGTGTGTGTGTCTCTGTGTGTGTCTCTCTGTGTGTGTGTGTGTGTGTGTGTGTGATGATGATCAGCAATGGAGTACCTGGGAGAAAACAAACAAACAAGAAAGAAATGTGCAGAACAGATTTGGCTGGTAATACGGTATCTTGCAATGCAGTTATGATCTTATGATTTTAACAGTGATATTTGATTTTACAATGTATTAAATAATATTTTGTAAAGGATATTGACTGTATATTAATGTGTGAGTTTATTTCTGTGTTAGTTTCTGATTCACTGATGTTTGTTCTTTGTCAGGAATCATGGCGGGATCGAACCGCTCCGGAGACCTGAAGGACGCCCAGCGCTCCATTCCCATCGGCACCATACTGGCCATCCTCACCACCTCACTCGTCTGTATCCTTACACACACACACACACACACACACACACACACACACACACACACACACACACACACACACACACACACACACACGGAGACAGAACTCTCTCATAAAGGCTCTAATAACACACAATAATTCATAATAAGAGTCAGCCCCTTTATTAATTTTCAATTCTTTTGACCTGAAATAATTGCTAAGTATTATTTAAAACTAAAAATATATTATTGATCATTGATTATTAATGCATTCTCATATTCTCATAGTTTTTTTTAATGCTGGTTAATCTCACATGACATGGAGGTAACAAATAATAATATATTTTTTTATTTACTTATAAAATGAGTAATATTTATAAAAAATAATTATTGAATATTTTACATGCATGCGTGCAGACGTCTTATTAAAGAGGCAGAAAAGCAGACAGCCTTACAATGTTATGACTGAAGCTGAAAGACCCGTCCTGTGGTCAGTGTAGTTTGGGTCAGTCTGGGTGAGGATGTTGTTTCCTGAACACACTTCAGATCTGAGCTGTGTGGTTCTGTTCGGGTGCTGTGTGGAGGGTGTAGTCCTGCGAGACAAGTGAGTCGTCTCCTCCTCCTCCTCTCTCTTCTTCTCCTCCTCTCTCTCTCTCTCTCTCTTCTCCTCCTCCTTCTTCTCCTCCTCCTCCTCCTCCTCTCTCTTCTTCTCCTCCTCCTCCTCTCTCTTCTTCTCCTCCTCCTCCTCTCCTCCTCTCTCTTCTTCTCCTCCTCCTCCTCCCCTCCTCCTCTGTCTCTTCTCTTCTCCTCCTCCTCCTTCGTCTCTTCTTCTCCTCTGTCTCTGCTCTCCCCTCCCCTCCTCCTCCTCCTCCCCTCCTCCTGCTCCCTCCCTCCTCCTCCTCCTCCTCCTTCGTCTCTTCTTCTCCTCCTCTGTCTCTGCTCCTCCCCCTCCTCCTCCTTCCTCCTCCTCCTCCTCCTCCTCCTCCTCCTGATACAGATCTCCTCGTCTGTCTGTGTTTCAGGTTTGGAGACTCGGTGAAGGGGAATCTGGTTGTGGGGACTCTCTCGTGGCCCACTCCTTGGGTGATCGTGATTGGCTCGTTTTTCTCCACGTGTGGGGCCGGCCTCCAATCACTGACCGGAGCTCCTCGTCTGCTGCAGGCCATCGCTAAAGACAACATCATCCCCTTCCTCAGGGTCAGATTCAGTTATACACACCACCTTAAGAATACACATTTAATGTTAGGTTATGTGTTTAATGACAAATAATTTGTAATTAATTCTATAATTATTATATATTTAAAATTTTATATAGTCGGTTAAATGGTAATTTATTTTATAATATGTATTTTTATTTTATGTATTTCAATATAATTATCTTTTGTGAAAATATATTTTAATAATGGTATATTAATTACTAATTGTATTATTATTATTATTATTATAATTATTTCAAATTGTAATATTAATGTTATGTTTGTAATTAATTTTGGAATATTTAATTGTGCTTACCTCTGATATTAGTATGTGTTTGTTCTGAGGCTCACGAGACCGGTGTGTTCGTGTGTTCAGGTCTTCGGTCACGGGAAGGCCAACGGGGAGCCGACGTGGGCCCTGCTGCTGACAGCGGTTCTGGCCGAGCTCGGGATCCTCATCGCCTCGCTGGACCTCGTCGCCCCCATCCTCTCCATGTGAGGCCTTTGAGCTCAGAGTTAACCGATCAGTTAATGAATCAATAAAATATAATACTTTTTTTTTTTTTTTAATTTCTTTAATTTTTAATTTTTAATTTTATACATAATCAATTAATTAGAGATACTTGATTTATTAATATTTAATTAAACGGTTGAATTAATGGACGAGAGGTTGGTGAGAGATTTATGAAAAAAGACAAAGCATTTATTTACATTATTTTTGTTAAACTTGATAAATTGCTGTATAATATTGCATATTTCAAGATTTACATTTATTACATTACTTTTTGATGAATGAAATTATTTTACCATTAAAACGGAATTAGTAAAAAAACTACAGTAGCTTTCATACGGCCCTGTATTAACTGTCGCAGGTTCTTCCTGATGTGTTACCTGTTCGTCAATCTGGCCTGTGCTCTACAGACCCTGCTCCGCACGCCCAACTGGAGACCACGCTTCTCCTACTACCACTGGTGACACACACACACACACACACACACTCACTCACATACATACATACTCATACATACATACACACACACACACACACATACACATACACACACACACACACACACATACTCATACATACACACACACACACATACTCATACACATACACACACACACACATACACACACTCACACACACACACATACATACTCATACACATACACACACACATACATACTCATACACACACACACACACATACATACATACTCACATACTCATATACACACACACACATACATACTCATACACACACACACACACACACAGACACTATCATACATACACTCGCACTAACACACACACTCGCAATCACACACACACACACACACTGTAACGCACACACTCACTCCACAGATGTTCCTCTGTCTGATGATGTCACTTCCTGTGCCTGTCAGGACGCTGTCGTTTCTTGGCATGATGATCTGTCTGGCTCTCATGTTCATTTCCTCCTGGTACTACGCCATCGTCGCCATGGTGATCGCCGGCATGATCTACAAGTACATAGAGTACCACGGGTACGTCGCCATGGGAACCGGGCCCTGTGTGTTAGGTTTTTGTGGTTTGTGGGGACACAAATGTGTTTAATGTCATGGGTATGACAGAGGTATTACAACTTAGAGGTAAATGTGGTTTTGGGGTTGTTGTTTTTTTATCTAAAAATGTCAGTAGTTTCCTGTGAGGGGTAGGTTTAGGTGTAGAACAATAACACGTACAGTCTTTACAGAATAAAACATTACACCTATGAAGAGTCCCCATAAACCACAAATACCAATATATATGTGTGTGTGTGTGCAGGGCGGAGAAGGAGTGGGGTGATGGGATCAGAGGTCTGTCTCTCAGCGCGGCTCGGTTCGCTCTGCTCCGGCTGGAGGAAGGTCCACCACACACCAAGAACTGGAGGTACACACATATATCTATATACACACACACACACACACACACACACATAGTGAGAGTTCCATGAATTCGGAGCAAGTGTTGTTCTGTCTAGTGCTCATTAGTGACACTTTGGAGGGTTTTTGTGATCTCTGTGTGTGTGTGTGTGTGTGTGTGTGTGTGTGTGTGTGTGTGTGTGTGTGTGTGTGTGTCCAGGCCTCAGCTGCTGGTTCTGCTGAAGCTGGATGAAGACGCTCACGTCAAATCTCCTCGTCTGCTGACCTTCGCCTCCCAGCTGAAAGCAGGGAAGGGTTTGACCATCGTGGGAACCGTCATCCCGGGGAACTTCCTGCAGACGTACGGCGAGGCGCTGGCGGCCGAGCAGGTCTCAGTCCCTCAGAAACTTCACTCACTTCTTTGTTTTTGTGCTTCATCATGTTTGACTCATTTCTCAATAGAAGTGCCATGTATTATGAAGAACTTGAAGTTTGCTCTCATGCAGTTGGAGGTATACTATATACTAATAGTGTGTGTGTGTGTGTGTGTCAGACGCTCAGGCACCTGATGGAGAAGGAGCGGGTCAAGGGCTTCGTGCAGTGTATCGTGGCTCAGAAGCCTCGTGAGGGCATCAGTCACATGATCCAGTCGAGTGGTTTGGGCGGCATGAGACACAACACGGTGGTCATGGGCTGGCCTCACGCCTGGAGACAGAGCGAAGACCCGCAGAGCTGGAAGACCTTCATCAGTGAGTCTGCACAGCGCCCGACTCGTTTATAATCACGTGTGGAAATATATATTTACTTCTACGCTATTTACTGCACGTAATAAAAGTGGACTTTTAGATAACAAAACCACTTAATATGCATATTTTTATTTAGATATTAGTCAATCATATATTTTTTTTTTGTAGTCAAATCGTTATTTTTATTTTATTATATTATTAATTTTAGTTTTTTTTTTTTGTAATTCAAGTTAAACTATTAAAAATATTTACTTTTAATTACTAAATAATTTTATTTTACTTTATTTCAAGTAACAATAGTATTTTTAATAATTTATTGTCAAATCTTTATCAAATGCTTTGTGTAACCCTGATCACTCCAGTTCTTTTAAATGAAACTCAGACTCAAGAGTGAATCGTTCTCAGATCAGACAGAGATTCGTTGAGGATCAGACTCGAGTGATTCAGATCTCAGATCAGACAGATTCGTTGAGACTCAGTAGTGATTCATTGTGAGACTGGACATGTCTGAAGCGGTCTCAGACTGTGTTCTCTGTGTTGTTCAGACACGGTTCGAGTCACCACCACGGCTCATCTGGCTCTGCTGGTGCCCAAGAACATCTCTCTGTTCCCCAGTAACAGTGAGCCGTGTGCGGAAGGCTTCATCGACGTGTGGTGGATCGTCCACGACGGCGGGATGCTGATGCTGCTGCCCTTCCTGCTGCGGCAGCACAAGGTGCGTTCACGTCCGCCGCGCTCCTGTCCCGCCGCGCCGACGCTAGCGCTAACGCTGTGTGTGTCTCAGGTGTGGAGGAAGTGTGCCATGCGGATCTTCACCGTGGCGCAGATGGAAGATAACTCCATCCAGATGAAGAAGGACCTGGCCACGTTCCTGTATCACCTGCGCATCGACGCAGACGTGGAGGTGGTGGAGATGGTAAAACTCTCTCTGCAGCGTCACATGACACTCAAATCCTCTTCTGATCCATCATCTGATCCCGATCATCCACATGTCTGCTGATATCATCCTGCTAATGCTCACAGATTAGCCTGTCCTCCATCTATAAATACCTGCAGGATCTCTCACAGCCTCACGCTCAAAATCAATTGCATCTAGGGTCACGAGAAAAAGTTGTTTAAAAGTGAGCACATTTACTGTGGGTTTTTCAAATTGCGATCGTTTGAAAACAGGGGTTTAATGGATAACAACATCTAGAATTAAAATGAAAAAGATGCAAAGGAGGCGGAAAATTAATAACTAAAGTAACGCTTGTTATTGTTAACCTGAGGTTCTGCATTGTTTTCAGCAATTAAAAATGGAAATTTAATTGGACAAAAAAAAAAATCTAAAAATTACGGAACAATGGGTTTAAGTAAAAGGACTAGAATCAAAATAATTAAAAAAGCTAAATAAAAACAAATCTAAAGAAAATGGCAACATGATATGATGATAAAATGATACGATTTTTAAAAAAAATCAAAATAAAAGTCCCAATGCATTTTGTGCACATTTATAGTTAAAAGTCAAACAATATGCATGTAATATTTATTTCTGGATATGACTTGTGTTTTGATTGTGGAGTAGTTTTAGTCATCTGTGTGTGTGTGTGTGTGTTTCAGCACGACAGTGACATCAGCGCCTACACGTACGAGCGGACCCTGATGATGGAGCAGAGGTCTCAGATGCTGCGGCAGATGCGTCTCTCTAAGTCAGACCGTGAGAAAGAGGTGAGTGTGTAGAGACGGCGGGCGTTTCCAGCGAACACACCCTCACTGCATCCGCTCACCCTCGTTTCCTCTCTCTCTCAAGCGCGTGCGCTGGAGTTTTGATGACGTAAGTGCACACTTTACCCGGCTCCGTCTCCGATCTAGTGCACCTCAGACACTTCAGGCAGTCGTAGCGCCGGAACGTCCGGCTCTGGCTTTCTGTGTTTTAGAGAGAAACTTTAGAGTGTTTGTTCGTGTTTAGTGAGTATTTTGTCTGCTTGTAGGTGTTGCTGTTCCTTACACCCTAAAGAAACCTCACAAACTACAAACAAGACAGACAGAAGTTAGCGGCAGGGGAATAATTCATACTCTGGTGCAAGCTGTGGAGAGCTTGTGTTATTTCCGGATGGGAGCGTATATAAAGAAAACAAAAACGGGGCAAGAATAGATCCTTGGGGAACCCCGCAGGTCACGCATGCTTTAGAGAATACACATACATTTACATGAACAGAAAAATATCTGTTGTTTAATGCAAAGCAATTCAGTGCATGACCTTAAACACCCACACAGAGTTTAAGATGAGAAACGTGGTCAAGATCAACAGCAGAAGTATTACAGAGATACCAGAATCAACACACAATAATGTCGTTGGACACTCTTTAAAGAGATGATTCAGTTTTCTGAAACCAGACCGAAAAGATCAATAATATTACGCTATTAATATATAATACAATATGACATTTTATGACCATTTTAATTAAACAAGCATTCTGATGAAACAAAACACAATTGAAAAAGTATATTAAAAGAAATAAAAGAACTGAACTAAAATGGATATAAACAATAAATATTATAAATGTTTATTAAAATTTAAAGTTGAAACTGAAAAAAAAAATAAAAATAAAGGTTAATTATAGATTAATTATAGGTTAGAATATTAATATATACTATAATGCCAAAATATGTACTTATGGCATTGTAATTAATCAAGATTTTGAAAAAAAACAATTAATTAAAAATTAAATAAATATTACATCTTATTTAATATTAGTAAATAAAAAAAAAAAAAAATTACTTTTTATAAAAAAATAAAATAAATTAAATATATATATATATATATATATATATATATATATATATATATATATATATATATATATATATATATATATAAAATAAAAAAATTATATATAATAAAATTGGGGAACACGGTCATTTTAGTTTGTTTCTACCTGTCTGGATTCATTTTGAGTTTAGTCCAGTCTCAGATGAACAGGCAGCCCCACCCTCAGCCGAATCCCATTGGTCCAGTATCCCACTGCACACAGCTCTGATTGGCTGAGGCGGTGTATCTGACAGTGTTTGTGTCCACAGGCGCAGCTGGTCAAAGACAGAAACTCAATGCTGCGCCTGACCAGCATCGGCTCGGACGAGGACGAAGACACGGACGGAGCAGGAGACCGCAGCGCAGAGCACCGCAGAGTCCACATGACCTGGACCAAAGACAAGACCCTGCAGCTGCGCAGCAACACACACACACACACCAACACCGCCTCCTGCTGCAGCACTCCGGAGGGCTTCAGAGACATGCTCAACATCCGGCCGTGAGTCTCACACACACACACACACACGCACACACAGACACAGACACATACTCACTCTTACACTAACTCACACACACACACACACACACATACATACACATACTCACTCTTACACTAACTCACACACACGCATATACTCACTCTTACACTCACACACACACACTAACTCTTACACTAACTCACACACACACACACTCTTACACTAACTCACACACTCACTCTTACTTACACTCACTCTACTTACACACACTCACACACACACTCACTATTATACTCACACACACACTAACTCACACACACACACACACACACACACACTCACTCTTACACTAACTCACACACACACACTCACTCTTACACTAACTCACACACACACACACACACTCTTACACTAACTCACACACACACTAACTCACACACACACATACTCACTCTTACACTAACACACACACACACTCACTCTTACACTAACTCACACACACACACACTCACTCTTACACTAACTCACACACACACACACATACTCACTCTTACACTAACTCGCACACACACACACACACACTCACTCTTACACTAACTCACAAACACACATACACACTCTTACACTAACATACACACTCACTCTTACACTAATACACACACACTCTTACACTTACTCACTCTTACACACACACACACACACACTCACTCTTACACTAACTCACACACACTCACTCTTACACTAACTCACACACACACTCACTCTTACACTAACTCACACACACACATACTCACTCTTACACTAACTCACACACACACTCGTACACTAACTCACAAACACACATACACACTCTTACACTAACATACACACATTCACTCTTACACTAACTCACACACACTCACTCTTACACTAATACACTTACTCACTCTTACACACACTCACACACACACTCACTCTTATACTCACACACACACTAACTCACACACACTCACTCTTACACTAACATACACACATTCACTCTTACACTAACTCACACACACACTAACTCACACACACATACTCACTCTTACACTAACTCACACACACACACACTCACTCTTACACTAACTCACACACACACACACACTCACTTACACTAACTCTCACACACACACACTCACTCTTACACTAACTCACACACACACACACACTCACTCTTACACTAACTCACACACACACACACACACTCACTCTTACACTAACTCACACACACACACACACACACTCACTCTTACACTAACTCACACACACACACACTCACTCTTACACTAACTCACACACACACATACACACTCTTACACTGACATACTCACTCACTCTTACACTAATACACACACACTCACTCTTACACTTACTCACTCTTACACACACTCACACACACACACACACACTCACTCTTACACTCACACACACTAACTCACACACACACACACTCTTACACTAACACACACACTCACTCTTACACTAATACACACACACTCACTCTTACACTTACTCACTCTTACACACACTCACACACTCACTCTTACACTCACACACACACTAACTCACACACGCACTCACTCTTACACTAACTCTCACACACACACACACACACACACACATACTCACTCTTACACTAACTCTCACACACACACACACACACACTCACTCTTACACTAACTCACACACACTCACTCTTACACTAACTCTCACACACACACACACACACACACACACACACACACACACACTCGTACACTAACTCACAAACACACATACACACTCTTACACTAACATACACACTCACTCACTCTTACACTAATACACACACACTCTTACACTTACTCACTCTTACACACACACACACACACACACTCACTCTTACACACACTCACACACACACACTCACACACACACTCACTCTTACACTAACTCACACACTCACTCTTACACTAACTCTCACACACACACACTAACTCACACACACACATACTCACTCTTACACTAACTCACACACACGCACATACTCACTCTTACACTAACTCACACACACTCGTACACTAACTCACAAACACACATACACACTCTTACACTAACATACACACACACTCACTCTTACACTAACTCTCTCACACACACACACACACACACTCACTCTTACATTTACACACACACACTCACTTACACTAACTCACACACACACACTCACTCACTCACTCTTACACTAATACACACACACACTCACTCTTACACTAACTCTCTCACACACACACACACACACACACACACACACTCACTCTTACATTAACACACACACTCACTTACACTAACTCACACACACACACACACACACTCACTCTTACACTCACACACACACACTCACTCTTACACTAACTCACACACACTCACTCTTACACTAACACTAACTCACACACACATACACACTCACTCTTACACTAACTCACACACACTCACTCTTACACTCACTCTTACACACACACACACACACACACTCACTCTTACACTAACTCACACACACTCACTCTTACACTAATACACACACTCACTCTTACACTTACTCACTCTACACACACTCACACACTCACACTTACACTCACACACACTAACTCACACACACTCACTCTTACACTAACTCACACACACACACACACTCACACTCACACACACACACACACACATACTCACTCTTACACTAACTCTCACACACACACACACACACACACACACTCACTCTTACACTAACTCACACACACACACACACACACACTCACTCGCACACTAACTCACAAACACACACACACACACTCTACACTAACACACTCACTCACTCTTACACTAATACACACACACTCACTCTTACACACACTCTCACACACACACACACACACACACACACTACTCTACACTCACACTCTTACACTCACACACACACTAACTCACACACACACTCACTCCTACACTAACTCACACACACTTACTCTACACTAACCTCACACACACACACACACACTAACTCATACACACACACTCACTCTCTTACACTAACTCACACAAACACACACACACACACTCACTCTTACTAACTCACACACACACACACTCACTCTTACACCAACTCACACACACACTCACTCTTACACTAACTCACACACACACACACACTCACTCTTACACTAACTCACACACACACACACACTCACTCTTACACTCACACACACACACACACACACTCTTTACACTAACTCACACACACACTCACTCTTACACTAACTCTCACACACACACACTCACTCTTACACTAATACACACACTCACTCTTACACTAATACACACACTCACTCTTACACTTACTCACTTTACACACACTCACACACTCACTCTTACACTCACACACACTAACTCACACACGCACTCACTCTTACACTAACTCACACACACACACTCACTCTTACACTAACTCACACACATTCACACACTCACTCTTACACTAACTCACACACACACACACACACTCACTCTTACACTAACTCACACTCACTCTTACACTGACACACACACACACACTCTTACACTGACACACACACACACTCTTACACTGACACACACACACACACTCTTACACTGACTCACACACACACTCACTCTTACACTAACTCACACACACACACACACTTGTACACTAACTCACAAACACACATACACACTCTTACACTAACATACACACTCACTCACTCTTACACTAGTACACACACACTCTTACACTTACTCACTCTTACACACACTCACACACTCTTACACTCACACACACACACATACTCACTCTTACAGTCACACACACTCACTCTTACACTCACACACACTCACTCTTACATTAACACACACACACACTTACACTAACTCACACACACTCACTCTTACACTCACACACACACACACACTCACTCTTACACTAACTCACACACACACTCACTCTTACACTAACTCACACACACACACACACACACACACACACACACACTCACTCTTACACTAATACACACACTCACTCTTACACTAATACACACACACACTCACTCTTACACTTACTCACTCTTACACACACTCACACACTCACTCTTACACTCACACACACTAACTCACACACGCACTCACTCTTACACTAACTCACACACACACACACAAACTCACACACACACACACACACACTCACTCTTACACTAACTCACACACACACACACACACTCACTCTTACACTAACTCACACACACTCACTCTTACACTAACTCACACACACACACACACACACACACACTCGTACACTAACTCACAAACACACATACACACTCTTACACTAACATACACACTCACTCACTCTTACACTAATACACACACACTCACTCTTACACTCACTTACACTCACACACACACACACTTACACTTACACACACACACACTCACACACACACATACTCACTCTTACACTCACACACACACTCACTCTTACACTCACACACACTCACTCTTCCACTCACACACACACTAACTCCTACACTAACTCACACACACTCACTCTTACACTAACCCTCACACACACACACACACACACACTAACTCATACACACACATACTCACTTACACTAACTCACACAAACACACACACACACACACTCACTCTTACACTAACTCACACACACACACTCACTCTTACACCAACTCACACACACTCACTCTTACACTAACTCACACACACACACTCACTCTTACACTAACTCACACACACACACACACACACTCACTCTTACACTAACTCACACACACATTCACACACTCACTTACACTAACTCACACACACACACACACTCACTCTTACACTAACTCACACACACTCACTCTCTACACTGACACACACACACACACACTCTTACACTAACTCACACACACACACACACACACACTCTTACACTAACTCACACACACACACACACTCGTGACACTAACTCACAAACACACATACACACTCTTACACTAACATACACACTCACTCACTCTTACACTAGTACACACACACTCTTACACTTACTCACTCTTACACTCACACACACACATACTCACTCTTACACTCACACACACACTCACTCTTACTCTCACACACACACTCACTCTTACACTAACTCACACACACACACACTCTTACACTTACTCACTCTTACACACACTCACTCTTACACTCACACACACACACACACACACACACACACTCTTACACTAACTCACACTCACTCTTACACTAACTCACACACACACATACTCACTCTTACACTAACTCACACACACACACACACTTACACTAACTCACAAACACACATACACTCTTACACTAACATACACACTCTTACATTAATACACACACACTCTTACACTTACTCACTCTTACACACTCTCTCACACACACACACTCACTCTTACACTCACACACACACCTTACTAACTCACAAACACACATACACACTCTTACACTAACATACACACTCACTCTTACATTAATACACACACACTCTTACACTTACTCACTCTTACACACACTCTCTCACACACACACACACACACACACACACACTCACTCTTACACTCACACACACACTCACACTACACACACACACACACTCACTCTTACACTAACTCACACACACACACACTCACTCTTACACTAACTCACACACACACACACACACACACACACACTCACTCTTACACTAACTCACACACACACACACACACACACTCACTCTTACACTAACTCACACACACACACACACACACTCACTCTTACACTAACTCACACACACACACACACACACACTCACTCTTACTAACTCACACACACACACACACACACACACACACACACTCACTCTTACTAATACACACACACACACACACTCACTCTTACACTAACTCACACACACACTCTTACACTAACTCACACACACACACACACACACACACACACACACTCTTACACTAACTCACACACACACACACACACTCACTCTTACACTAACTCACACACACACACTAACACACACACACACACTAACTCACTCTTACACTAACTCACACACACACACACACACACACACACACACACACACACACTTACTCTTACTAACTCTCACACACACACACACACACACTCTTACACTAACTCACACACACACTACTTTACTAACTCTCACACACACACACACACACACACACACACACACACACACACACACACACACACACACTTACTTACACTAACTCACACACACTCTTACACTAACACACACACACACTAACTCTTACACTAACTCACACACACACACACACACACACACACACTCTTACACTAACACACACACACTCACACTAATACACTAACACACACACACACTAACTCTTACACTAACACACACACACACACACACTCACTCTTACACTAACACACTCACACTAATACACAAACTCACTCTTACACTAACACACACACACACACACACACTAACTCACTATTACACTTACATTTCCACGTAAAATACTTTTGCTGCTAATGTAAAAGTATTTACAGTTACTGTAGGAATATATTTAAACATTGATAAATGCATGGTATTTAATTTATATGTATAGCGATATTTATAATATTTAACTATATTGTTATTATAAGTAATATTGCAGTATAAGTATACATTTCTTATGGAGTGGGTTCGTGACGGTTGTGTTTTTATGTCAGAGATCACTCAAACGTGCGCCGGATGCACACCGCCGTCAAACTCAACGAGGTGATCGTCAATAAATCCCATGATGCCCGGCTGGTCCTCCTCAACATGCCGGGGCCGCCCAGGAACACCGAGGGAGACGAGAACTGTATCCTCACGTGTTTACAGGAGAAAACGGAGCTTTGTTTTGAGTGTGTGTGTGTGTGTAAACGTTGAGCCCTTGACGCTTCTCTCAGACATGGAGTTCCTGGAGGTGCTGACCGAGGGTCTGGAGCGCGTCCTGCTGGTGCGGGGGGGAGGAAGTGAGGTCATCACCATCTACTCCTGATGGAGCGCTTCTGACCGTCATCCATCCGCCAGCGTGTGTGTGTGTGTGTGTGTGTGAGAGAGAGAGAGACAGAGCGGTAGGCGGGACCAGAGTGTGTTTATCAGACTGACTCAGGGCTACAGCCATTCATACTGGACCTAGTGTGTGTGTGTGTGTGTGTGTGTGTGTGTGTGTGTGTGTGTCGAAGCTCGAACAGGAATTTATTTGAGCTAGAAATGATCGACTCCTCTCTCCTGTTTCCTTCACAGCTTTGAGCACTTCTGAGCGTCACTGTTTCAAGCTTTTCTTCACCAGTGCCAGATTTATATTCTGAGTTTGTTTCGTAGTTTGTTCTCTTTCAGAACCGAGAGCTCATAACTCATTTTATCGTAAGCGCTCTCTACAGACACGTCCAAGCTGGGAGAGAAAAAGCGTTTTATTTCCTGATGGAAGCAAAACAAACTCAGAAAAGTCAGAATTGAAAGATTTTAGTCTTTTATCCGTTCTGAGTTTATATCTTTCAGTTCAGTTTTTTTATGTATTTTTTACGGTTCTGAGCTTATATTGAAACAGTTGCAATTACCTTTTTTTATTTTCTCATTACTCAGTTTAGAGCGATTTCTTGCCTCACCGTTATCAGAGTTATCATTGTCACCAATATCAGAATTCTAGGTTTGTCAGAATTCTCTGAAATGTAGTTTTTTTTTGGCTTTTCCTGGAAACGGTGAGGAAAAGTTGCAAGTATTACCTTTTTAAGATGTTTGCATCAAAACAGAACTGCACATTTTAGTCTTAACCGAAGTAATGGCAAAACAAACTGATTTGCAGGAAAGCTTTTAGAGTTCATCTTCTGCGTGTCAGGGTTTACATTGTGCAGCTCTTTTTCACTGAATTTAAAGATATAGTGACTTTTTTATGTTTAATTTGAGCTGGAACTGATCCTCAGACTCATTCCTCGTGAAGAATCAGGAGCGAGAGAGTGCTGATGAAGAGGTGTGTGTGAGCGTGTGTGTGTGTGTCTGCGTGTGTGTGTGTGTCTCTGTATGAGTGTGTGTCTGTACGTGTGAGAGTGTGTGTGTGAGCGTGTGTGTGTGTGTCTGAGTGTGTGTCTGAGTGTGTGTGTGTGTGTGTCTGAGTGTGTGTGTGAGGATTTGTGTGCGTCTCTGTATAAGCGTGTGTGTCTGTGTGTGTGTGTGTGTGTGTGTGTGTGTGTGTGTGTGTGTGTGTGTGTGTGTGTGTGAGGATCTGAGTGACTCAGTCAGTGGACTTCACGGCAGCAATACGTTGAGGAGCGCTCTGATCTGGATGTAAATGTTCTGTTTCTGCTGTGTTTGTGCGGTCAGTCTTCATTCAGCCGTTAGCAGAGCTCAGATGTCTTTTATGATCGTTTTATCTTTTCATCGTCGGTCGCTTCTATCTTTCCGTGCAGGGATTGTGAATTTGCTTTCTTGTCATTTTTGAAATCTCAAGTGTTATCTATTTTTATCACCTGGAATAATAAAATGACAGTAATACATCTCTTTTAAACACGCAAATGTTGTGTTTTTCTGGGGATTCAGTAACATCCTTAAATCAGATTCATAATAAATTGTCAACACACATTATTTTATTATCACTCAGATACTACTACAGTTTTATTCATATTCTGAATTTTTATTTTTCTGTTTTCATGGTAATTTTACGTCATTGTTTTGTCAAGATTATCATTTTTATTTTTTAAATCTGTATAGTTTTTAATACTTTTATTTTAGTTTTGGTTAAGCACATAAATACCAATTTTATTAATTTATATATTTTTATTTTATGTATAAAAACAATTATATGTACGTTTTTTTTCATTAAAGTTGATTTATAGTTTTAGTTTATAACGGCTTTATAAGTGATCATAAATCACTGAGGGCCTTTTATTGTGAAAAACAAGACAAACGTTCAGAATAATACAAAACAAAAAAACAGCTGAAAGAAACAATTATAAATGTATCATATACTAATTAAAAATATTAAACAAAAAAATGTAAAAGAAAATATTCAGAATAGTAACTAAAATGTTATTTCGTCGGAAACTGGTTGCCGTGGTGATCGTGCGAGGGGCGGGGCTTGCCGCGTCACATCCGCTCATCTCCAACCCGGAAGACCATGATGCGCGATCGGTTCGCGTTTTTTCCGTGAGAATCGCTTTGATCGGACGCCCGAGCGCACACACGGAGAGAGAACGCGTGTGGAGTATGGAGGTAAGAAGACAGAGCTGGCGGCGGAAGTGCTAGAAGTCCGCCA
>NC_056705.1:5357181-5372181 GCF_018831695.1 Puntigrus tetrazona
TCTCTCTCTCTCTCTCTCTCTCTCTCTCTCTCTCTCTCTCTCTCTCTCTGTCTCTCTCTCTCTCTCTCTCTCTCTCTCTCTCTCTCTCTCTCTCTCTCTCTCTCTCTCTCTCTCTCTCTGTCTCTCTCTCTCTGTCTCTCTGTCTCTCTCTCTCTCTCTCTCTCTCTCTCTCTCTCTCTCTCTCTCTCTCTCTCTCTCTCTCTCTCTCTCTCTCTCTCTCTCTCTCTCTCTCTCTCTCTCTCTCTCTCTCTCTCTCTCTCTCACTTCCGGTGTGATTGTTGGGCGTGAGCGGTGAGTGTGAGTGTGAGTGCGGGCGTTGTGTGTGAGCAAACCCTGTTTTTCTTTCTCTTGCTTTGCTTGGCTTTTTGTCTTTTAAGGTTACTGTTATCATTTTTGACGTGTTGGGCGCGCGCTGCTGTGGGCAGCATGACGGCCCCAATCGGGTCGCAGGGGTTGTAACCTCACGCGGCGCCACGGTGTGAAAGTGGCGTCCGCGGTGAGTGTGGAAGACTGTTGCCTGGCCATAGGTGAGGTTGTAGGGCATGAGAATATCATGTCCGCCTCCAGGATGAACAGCGCCACAGTTGTTTTTCTCAGTTCGGTTGAGAAAGCAAATGAGTTAGTCGAGACTGGTATAGTTATTGACAGTCTTTTTACTCCTGTACTCCCGCTTTCAATGCCTTCCAGAAAAGTTTTACTGTCCAACGTTCCGCCTTTCGTAAGCGATGAAACTTTGGTGAGAATCATGTCGCGTTATGGTAAACTGGTGTCACCTATTAAAATGATACCGATTGGCTGTAAATCCCCTCTTTTTAAAGCATGTGGTTTCGTTTGGCGATTTCTTTTATGATCTTAAAAGAAGATGAAGAACTCGATTTGTCACTGCACCTCAAAGTTGATGATTGTGATTATATTATTTACGCCACGACGGAAAAAATGAAGTGTTTTAATTGCGGAGCTTTTGATCATTTAATTCGCACATGTCCGAGCAAAACAAGTGGCAACAGGTCAGTGGCTGACGATAGTGTGGGCGCGGTATGCGAGCGGTTGTTGCGGACCGTCAACGCTGCTGTGTCCGATCGCGGTATCGGGTAAGAAAGAAGCGACTGTTAATGTGAACCTGTCTGTGCATGAGAGTGTAACGACTCAGGCAATGAGTCCAAAATCGCGAGCGAAAAGAGTATTTCAACCAGTATTGATACGTCGGTTTCCGAACCCATTATGCAAACAGGCAAGCAAAAAGGTGAAAGTGCGGCTAATGTTTTGCAGTCCGGCTCGTGTTGGGATGGCATTGAAATGGAAGCAGAACAGAGCCAGTTTAAAATTCCTGCAAAGAGGAAAAGGCTGATGCTTTTCAGACTGTCAAAGCAAAGAAGACAGACGTGAGAAGGTGTATTTTCTGATGATGGAATGGAAAGCGGTAGTGAATCTTCAGATTCTAGTGTCAGTTTGTCCCAGAGTGACTTTTCTACCCGCAGTTATGAAG
This sequence comes from Puntigrus tetrazona, assembly GCF_018831695.1. Taxonomy (NCBI): domain Eukaryota; kingdom Metazoa; phylum Chordata; class Actinopteri; order Cypriniformes; family Cyprinidae; genus Puntigrus; species Puntigrus tetrazona. The sequence goes on from NC_056705.1 coordinate 5,358,668, forward strand.
TTGACGACATTAAACTGTTCCTCAGAGCCACGAAAAACAAAAGAGGGTGTGTGTTACTGAGTATTTTCCAGACACAAAACAGTTTGCTGACAAAACTAGACTTTTTATGTCTGAAGGCTTGTTTGCAAACAAGGAGATATATCGTTTAAAAAAGATAGTGAGAAAACTTTCATCTGGCGATACAAATGAAGAAAGTGAAAGAAGTTTAACATCATGATCATGAGAGGGGTGTGTGTCTAGTTTTATGTCTGTTCTCTTTCTTTATTTCTAAGATGTGTGAAATGAATATTGCAACAATTAATGTAAATGGTTTAAGAGATTTAAAGAAAAGATCTGAAGTGTTTGAGGTGATTAAACAAAAAAAATGTGATGTCGCTATGTTACAGGAAACCCACAGTGATTTAAGAAATGCTGCTGATTGGGCAGTGGAGTGGGATGGGGTCTCTGTGTTGAGTCACAACACCTCTCTTAGTGGAGGGGTTGCCATTCTTTTTGGCAAAAGTTTTATTCCTCACACTTATCAGGTTGAAGAAATTGTTAGAGGCAGACTTTTAAAAGTAAGAGCCACTTTTGAAAGATGTACTTTTGTTTTTATTTGTGTGTATGTTCCTACATCTGTTGCGGAAAGAATGGTTTTTCTAAGTGTACTCTGTTCTGTCATGCAAAAATGTTGTGAAGAAGAGTACTTGTTTCTGGGTGGTGATTTTAATTGCACAGTGTCAAATTTGGATAGAAACCATATTGAGCCCCATTTGCCCTCTCGTAATCGTCTAATTCAGCTTGTTAAAACACATGAGTTATGTGACATTTGGAGACAGTTTAATGGTACACAAAGGCAGTATACCTGGACCCATGTTCGTGACAGTGTTATCTCGTTGGCTAGGTTGGATCGTTTCTATGTTTTTAAACACCATCGTAATATTGTAAGAAGGTGTTCAATTATTCCTTTGAGTTTTACTGATCATAGTATGGTACAGTGTTGCGTGTTTTTAAGTTCCATTAAGCCAAGGAGTGCGTATTGGCAACTAAATGTGAACTTGTTAAGTGATAAATGTTTTAGAGATATGTTTAAGGTTTTCTGGGTTGAGTTCAAAACCACAAAAGGGTATTTTAATTCCATACGACAATGGTGGGATTTTGGAAAAATCCAAGCTAAACAATTTTGTATACAATATACCCAAAACGTCACTAAAGAGACTATTTTAGCTATGAACACCTTGGAGGCTGATATTTTAAATCTTCAACAATTGGCTGAGTCAACTGGTGTCCAAAGCTATTTTGATTCTTTGGCCAGTAAGAAGACGCAGTTGGCTGATTTGCTAGATTTTAAAGCACAGGGGCTCTGGTCAGATCACGGTTTCTATCTATGAACCAGATGGATGCACCTTCCAGGTTTTTTTAACTTGGAAAAGAAGAATGGCCAGAGTAGAGCCATTCATGCCCTGAGATCAGAATCTGGTCAGTTGCTGACAGACCCTGCAGATATCCGTAGGAGAGCAGTTTTGTTCTACGAGAATTTGTATAAAAATGAGCTTGGAGCAGGAAATGAGAGGTGAAAGTGACTTTTTCAGTGACTTGCCTCAGGTTTCTGAGGAAGCCAATGCTAATATCTCGGATGCCTTGAGTGAGGCAGAGCTGTATAAGGCCCTTCAAGGAATGGAGTCAGAAAAGCTCCAGGAATTGATGGGCTGCCAGTTGAATGGTATAAGTCCTTCTGGGCTGAACTGAAGGAAGATCTCCTAGAGGTATTGAATGAAAGCTTGGCAGAAGGCCGGCTGCCTCTGAGCTGCCGTAGGGCAGTGTTGACCCTCTTGCCCAAGAGAGGCGACCTCACTGAAATCAAGTGTTGGCGACCCGTATCTCTTCTCTGTAGCGACTACAAACTGCTATCCAAGGTGCTTGCAAGTCGGTTGGCAGGGGTGATGTCGTGTGTTATCCATTCTGATCAGACCTACTGTGTTCCTGGCAGATCGATATTTGATAATGTTTCTTTAATTCGTGATGTGTTTGAGGTCTCCAAGGTGCTTAATTTAGATTGTGGCTTAATTTCTTTGGATCAAGAGAAGGCTTTTGATCGAGTGGAGTATTGTTATCTTTGGAAGGTTTTAGGATCATTTGGTTTTTGTCAGAAGTTCATTGATTATATTAAAGTTCTCTATAGTGGCGTGGAGAGTATTCTTAAAATCAATGGTGGTTTATGTGCTCCTTTTAAAGTTTGTAGGGGTGTTAGGCAAGGATGCTCTTTATCTGGCATGCTTTATTCTTTAGCGATTGAACCTCTTTTACATCAAATAAGGGCTAAATTACATGGTATTCCCTTGCCAAATTCCAAAGACAATCTCATAGTGTCAGCCTATGCTGACGATGTGGTAATTATGATTAGTAGAAAAAGTGATATACAAATTTTGTTAAAATTGCTTTCAGCCTTTAAGAACTTATCTTCTGCAAGTGTGAACTGGAGGAAAAGTGAAGCTATTTTAATGGGTAAATGGATAGAGGGTAAACCAGAATTGCCTGGGGGACTAATTTGGGGAACATCAGGGTTTAAATATTTAGGTGTTTTCTTAGGGGACGAATTAACAGTGCAAAAAAACTGGGAAGGCACCATTGAAAAAATTAAGGGTCGTCTGGAAAAATGGAAATGCTTATTACCAAAGTTGTCATACAGAGGCCGTATTTTGATAATTAATAATTTAGTTGCCTCTTCCTTATGGCATAAATTTGCATGTATTGATCCTCCTGTTCAATTGTTAGCTAAAATCCAGGCCATTTTAGTTTGATTTTTTTGGGATAAACTGCACTGGGTCCCATGAGGGTGTTCTTTTCATGCCTAAGGAGGAGGGTGGGCAGGGGTTAATACATTTACAAAGTAGATTAGCGACTTTTCGGTTGCAGCGTATCCAAAGACTTTTAGCTGGTTCTGTTGATCTTAAATGGTGCGCTATTGCTTATGTGATCTTAAACAATCTTGAGAATTTGGGGCTGGACAAAACCCTTTTTTGTTGAATCCCGTGAAACTGAACACCTCTGGTTTGCGGCTTTTTACAGGAACATCTTCAAGGTTTGGAATCTTTTTTGCTTTTAAACAAACGGAAGATCCACAGTCACTTTTTTGGCTTTTGGAGGAGCCTCTAGTTCTTGGAGCGCGTCTGGATGTTTCAGCAAGTGGACTTTTTCCAGGAATTAACAAAGTTCTCATTGATCACAGAATCATCACTTTGGGACAACTATTGGAGACAGCGGGACTTGATTTTAGAAATGGTGATGCAACTGCTAAGCGTTTGGGGTTCAGATCTACTCGTCTAGCTGCACAGCTTTTATTGAGATGGCAAACTGCCCTTAAAGCAACAGAACTGTCTTTGTTGTCCAGTTTTCATGATGGTCTTAGTATACCCAATTCAGCAGACTCTTTTCCTCATCTGTTCTTTTCTGTGAAAATGGAAGGTTTTTCCGGGATTTTTTTAGATACTGTTGTTCCTGTGTATATTGATTTCTTATCTTGTATTGGGAAGACTTTGTACAAATATTGTGTGATCAGTTTTAATAAGAAAGTGCTGGATGGGAGGATTGATACCCCTTGGCGTGATTTTTTTAAACTAGATGAAGACAGAAGACCTCAATGGAGAGCACTATATAAACCACCATTGGTCAAAAGGGCAGGTGACTTGCAGTGGAGGATCCTTCATGGTGCTATTGCAGTCAACTCTTTTATTTCGGTTTTAAATCCAGAGGTTGGTGTTAACTGCCCTTTTTGTAATGAGAGGGAAACTATTTTTCATGCTTTTGTGAACTGTGATAGATTGGAACCTTTGTTTTTGCTACTAAAGAACATTTTTGCAAGATGTGGTGAAACTTTTTCTAAAGAAGTGTTCATTCTTGGTTTTAAATATGTAAGAAAAAAAGGTTTTTTGTCAGTTGTTGAATTTTGTAATAGGTCAGGCCAAGTTAGCTGTTTATGTGAGCAGGAAGAAGAAAATTGAATGTGACCAGGAGCAGAATGTAGCCATTGTCTTTTCAAATATGGTACAAGCAAGGATATTGACCGATTTCAATTTTTATAAGAGTATGGATGATCTTGATGTCTTTGAAAACATTTGGTGCTGTAACAGTGCCTTGTGTTGTTTGTTTGATGATGGTGTGGTTTTTACTTTCATGTGAAATTAGTTGTTTTTGAGTTGCATTTTTTGTTCTCAAATGTAATAAAGTTTTGTTAAAAGTCTCTCTGTCTGTCTCTCTCTCTCTCTCTCTCTGTCTCTCTCTCTCTCTGTCTCTCTCTCTCTCTCTCTCTCTCTCTCTCTCTCTCTCTCTCTCTCTCTCTCTCTCTCTCTCTGTCTCTCTCTCTCTCTCTCTCTCTCTCTCTCTCTCTCTCTCTCTCTCTCTCTCTCTCTGTCTCTCTCTCTCTCTCTCTCTCTCTCTCTCTCTCTCTCTCTCTCTCTCTCTCTCTCTGTCTCTCTCTCTCTCTCTGTCTCTCTCTCTCTCTCTCTCTCTCTCTCTCTGTCTCTCTCTCTCTCTCTCTCTCTCTCTCTCTCTCTCTCTCTCTCTCTCTCTCTCTCTCTCTCTCTCTCTCTCTCTCTCTCTCTCTCTGTCTCTCTCTCTCTCTCTCTCTCTCTCTCTCTCTCTCTCTCTCTCTCTCTCTCTCTCTCTCTCTCTCTCTCTCTCTCTCTCTCTCTCTCTCTCTCTCTCTCTCTCTCTCTCTCTCTCTCTCTCTCTCTCTCTCTCTCTCTCTCTCTCTGTCTCTCTCTCTCTCTCTCTCTCTCTCTCTCTCTCTCTCTCTCTCTCTCTCTCTCTCTCTCTCTCTCTCTCTCTCTCTCTCTCTCTCTCTCTCTCTCTCTCTCTCTCTCTCTCTCTCTCTCTCTCTCTCTCTCTCTCTCTCTCTCTCTCTCTCTCTCTCTCTCTCTCTCTCTCTCTCTCTCTCTCTCTCTCTCTCTCTCTCTCTCTCTCTCTCTCTCTCTCTCACTCTCTATCACTCTCTCTCTCTCTCTCTCACTCTCTCTCTCTCTCTCTCTCTCTCTCTCTGTCTCTCTCTCTCTCTCTCTCTCTCTCTCTCTCTCTCTCTCTCTCTCTCTCTCTCTCTCTCTCTCTCTCTCTCTCTCTCTCTCTCTCTCTCTCTCTCTCTCTCTCTCTCTCTCTCTCTCTCTCTCTCTCTCTCTCTCTCTCTCTCTCTCTCTCTCTCTCTCTCTCTCTCTCTCTCTCTCTCTCTCTCTCTCTCTCTCTCTCTCTCTCTCTCTCTCTCTCTCTCTCTCTCTCTCTCTCTGTCTCTCTCTCTCTCTCTCTCTCTCTCTCTCTCTCAGTTTAGTAGTTCTTCTCCGATGACCATCGATGTCCCTCTGAGCGACATGAACCACGGCCTGCTGGGACACAACCAACTGACCACCATCGACCAATCAGAGCTCAGCGCGCAGCTGGGCCTCAGCCTGGGCGGCGGCACCATCCTGCTGTCTCTCGCTCCACAGTCACTCTGACCTCTCTCTCTCTGTCCTCTCTCTCCCGGGTCACCGTCGACTCTCTGCTCTCTCTCTCTCGACATGGTCTCGACTTCAGACGGGTGCGCTGATGTCTGTCTTCATGAAACATGTTTAGAAAACTTTTTTGTTAAAAATGTCCATCTTTTTTTTTTTGTAAGATTTAAAGGAATAGTTAATTTACCCCATATTTTATTCACTTCTTTAAAACTGTATGCTTTCTCCTCAAAGCTTGGTGATGCTTCTGATACTTGAGTCGTTTTCACACACAGCTGTGTTTTCACCATGACTTTGTGTTGATTCTGAATAATTATCTTTGCATCAGTTTGATTGTTCTTGAGTGAGTTTGGAGGCGTGCGAGTGGCCTGATCTCTGCCCGTCTGTGGTCTCTCTCTGGTCAGAAGAGTGTTCTGGTGGACTCTCCGGTGTCTCTGTCCGTGTCTCCGGCCGTCATCTCCCTCTCTCCGTCTCTGTCGGAGCAGCCCTTCCCAGCATCCTCTGCTGCTCCGGCGCGGAAGGGAGTCGGAGGCAAGAAGGGCAGCAAGAAGAAGAAGGACCCGAACGAGCCGCAGAAGCCCGTGTCTGCGTACGCCCTCTTCTTCAGAGACACGCAGGCCGCCATCAAGGGCCAGAACCCCAACGCCACCTTCGGAGAGGTGTCCAAGATCGTGGCGTCCATGTGGGACAGTCTGGGAGAGGAGCAGAAACAGGTACGGAGTGGACGCCGCGCAGACGGGGGGTTTCCAGGCTTCTACCTCTGCTTAGCTTTCTGTTTTTCTTCTCAGGTGTACAAGAGGAAGACCGAAGCTGCCAAGAAGGAGTATCTGAAAGCCCTCGCGGCGTATAAAGCCAATCAGGTGTCTCAGGTGAGCTTCACGCGGCCAGCAAGCATTCATAATGAAGTTTGTTTTTCAAGGCACATTGTGATTTCTTATTTCATATACCCTAAAAACAACTTTTTGATTTCCTGATTATTGATTTTAGAATACTGATATTATCATTTAGAAAAAAAATAGAATTAAGTTAGAAATTAGAAAAAAGCCAATAAGTGCTCTGCTGTTGTCTACTAATTTAAATTAATTATTATTATGTTTGTTTGCCACAAAGATAATCCCATTAAAACCACAAAGCCTGAGATTAATAATGTAATAGCTATTTTTGCCACTGATTATAGTGTTAGCATTACTGCTTCTTGATTGATTTGATTCCTCAGCGTTTGCTAACTGATCTATAGTTAGTGGTTTTGCTCGTGGCGTGGGTTTATTTGTAGGCGTGTTTAAGAGAAGTCTTTTTAATGTGGTGTTTTTCTGCAGCAGCCGACGATTGAAGTGTTAGACGCTCCGGTGTCTCCTGAACCAGCTCCGCCCATCACACCGCCTCGCTCCGCCCGCATCCCGCTGCACGCCCCCGACAACAACACCATCACCAACATCTGCACCTCCAACATCATCCTGGACCTGCCGCAGGTGACCACACGCTCACGCACCGGCGCGCACAAGCCCCAGGCCCCGCCCCCGGCCACGCCCCCCATCAACAAGCTCATCATCTCCAAGCAGCAGCTGCAGTCGCCACGGCAACCCCCGCCGCTGCAGCAGATGCAGAACACGCCCCCTCCTCCCCGCCTGCAGCAGATGCTGCACTCCCCGGCTCCGCCCCCTCTGCAGGCCAAACCGCGGGTGATCGCCACGGCGACGCCGCCTCCTCCGCTGCAGATCAAGATCGTCCCGGTCGTGCAGAAGCGGCGCCAGCGCACCGATCATCGTAACCACCACCGCAGAGTCGCCCCGCCGCTGGTGCCGCCCCCGCTGCCATAGTAACGGACCTGTCACTGACGGCAACCGAGGAGGCCGCTGAAGAAGGGGTGAGTGTTTTTGGAAGTTTGTTTTTTGTAAAAAAAAAAAACTTCATGCAAAATAAAAATAAATACAAAATTGTAAAATGTGAAGAGCGTAAAAAAAAATATATATATATATATATATGTGTGTATATATATATATATATGTATATGTGTATATATATATATGTATGTGTATATATATGTATGTGTATATATATATATATATATATATATATGTATGTGTATATATATGTATGTGTATCTATATATATATATATATATATATATATATATATGTATGTATATATATATATATATATATATATATATATATATATATATATATATGTATATATATGTATATATATATATATATATATATATATATATATATATGTATATATATGTATATATATATATATATATATATATATATATATATATATATATATATGTATATATATATATATATATATATATATATATATATATATATATATATATATATATATATATATATATATATATATATATATATATATATATATATATATATATATATATATATATATATATATATATATATATATATATATATATATATATATATATATATATATATATATATATATATATATATATATATATATATATATATATATATATATATATATATATATATATATATATATATATATATATATATATATATATATATATATATGTATATATATATGTATATATATATATATGTATATATATATGTATATGTATATATATATATATATATGTATATGTATATATATATATATATATATATGTATATATATATATATATATATATATATATATATATATATATATATATATGTATGTATATATATATATATATATATATATATATATATATATGTATGTATATATATATATGTATATATATATATATATGTATATATATATATATATGTATGTGTATATATATATATATACATACACACATACACACAAATTTTTATATATATATATACACACAAATTTATATATGTCAAAAGATCAAGTGAATTTTTATTTCTATGTTCATGAAACCTTTATGATTATTCTTATCTAAATCAAAACTTTTGAGCTTTTAATTTATACCTTTGTGTGTGTGTCTCCTCGTCAGATGGAGGTGGAGGTGAACGTGTCTCCGGCTCCAGATGCTCCTCCCGGAGACGCTCCCAGTGTGTGTGTTCGTGCCGGCTGCAACAACCCCCCCATAGAGAGCAAAGACTGGGACCGAGAGTACTGCAGCAATGAGTGTGTGGCCACGCACTGCAGGTACACACACACACACACACAGAGACTCACACACAGAGACTCACACACACACACACACTCACACTCACACACACTCACACACACACACACACACACACACACACACACACACACACACACACACACACACACACACAGAGACTCACACACACACACACACACACACACACACAGAGACTCACACACACACTCACACACACACACACACACACACACACACACACAGAGACTCACACACACACACACACACACACTCACACACACACACTCACACTCACACTCACACTCACACACTCACACACACACACACACTTCCTCACTCACTGCAGGTTCGAAACAGTCACACACACTTGATTGTGTACTCTGTGAGTTTAATGTGTGAACAAGCTTCTGGTGTAGTTTTGTCTTTTAAAGTCTTAGTTTTAAGGCAGATGCGGCTCCTTTCCAGATGTTTTGCTCCTGGAGGAGTGTGTTTGTGTTGTTCCTGACGTTTGGTCTGATGTCTGCAGGGATGTGTTCATGGCCTGGTGCGCCATCAGAGGACAAAACTCCACCACCGTCACGTAGAAACACACCTGTGTGTGTGTGTGTGTGTGTGTGTGGACCCTGAACCCTCAGCGTGAATAAGATCAGCAGGAAAACCCACCGGAGCGTCACGCTGTTAAACGCTGCTTCACACACACGGACTGACAGAGGAAAGCAGCGGGAAACTAAAAGGATTTCTAAAAAATGATGAAAAAAAAAATTAGGTTGGAAAAAATGAATATTTAAAGAGATCTCAATAATATAACTGTATATGAACGTTTCTTTTGATCGGGTGTGTGAGTGTGTGTGTGTGTGTGTGTGTGTGAGAGTGACTGAGTGAGTGTGTGTGTGTGAGAGTGTGTGTGTGTGAGAGTGTGTGTGTGTGAGAGAGTGTGTGTGAGAGAGTGTGTGTGTGTGTGTGTGAGAGAGAGGAAATCAGCACTAAACCTGTTCTTAAGCTGATGAAGCACAGACCGTTTTAAGATCATGACGTCACTCGTGTGAATCTTCCTGATTTCAAACATCGCCGCGGTGACCAGATTTCACGGCCAAAATTCTGCTGTTGCCATGGTTACTGCCACGGTGGAACGGCGGCAACCGACGGCCGCAAAACCAAAACGGATTCAGCGAAAGCGGCTCTCTTGGACGCCGTGTTGATTGTGATTTCTATTATGCTAACAATTGTAGAATATATTTAATTGACCCGGATGCGCTCCGGCTCCCTGGGAATGGACCCCGTGACCTTCGTGGCAGAGCTGAGAAAGTCACCGAGGTTTTTCTAAAGGAGCCTTTTAATACCTTTTACATTCTCAGATCTTACTGGGGAACAAAAAAAAGATTTTATATTGGGGAAATGTACAGAAACAGACGTATTTTAACTGCTCATGAAAATGTGATTTTCTTTGATTTTTCTTCACTTCTACTTTTTGGACTTCAAGATGGAGTTCAATAAAACAGTCATATGGAAAAAATGGTGACGTGTTTTTTTATATTTGCTTCATCTTTTGTTGGGTTGATTCTTCAACTATGACTTTTCTATCCTTTACAGTGATTTTAATAAAACTTTGTGTCCTTCAGTATGATATTATAGTGGTTCTCTGTAATTATTCAGTATTTGTAATATATGTTGGATAAAACTGATTTATTAAATGTCATTTTAATCATTTTTAATTAAAGCGGTACGTTAATATACTATTCCTATATTTAAACAAATAAAATGCTAAAACCCAGTATTTATTATGGTTAATATTTTTTTCTGTGAATGAAGTCACATGTAGGACTCTCCAAGTGGAAAAGATGAAAAGGTTTGCTTTAAAGCATAATGATGGTGAAACGTAAAATATGCCTATTTTTTGCAGTGTATTAGCACTTTAACACGTGCTTTATCTCATCAAATGTTCGTTAAATTAGCTTTTCTTTAAGATTAATAAACCGCGCTGCCTCGGCTCGGAGGCCACGTGCTCGGCTGGAGTTCGCGCTCTTTTGAATGACACTAGATGGCGGGAAAAAAGCCGTGACCGTGGACGGCGGGAACGCGGTGACGTGGCCTCGGGGGCGGTGTTTGCGCGGCAGCGCGGAGCAACACGTGACCGTCAAAGCGGGAGCTCATTCGCCCCAAGGAGGATGACGTCAGCGCCAGGGCGGGAGATTCTGCAAGGGAGGGAAACGCTGGAAAACAAAAGCCGTAATAAACCCCGATGTTACCTCGAATAGCAAAGATATAGTTAATAAACGCGCGCAGACTGATTTCTTCTTAAAACATACCGCGCTTTCATGAAACAAGCACGTGTTTAGTTCGTAATAATAATAGTAATTATGAACATATATTCTAAACAGACATAAAATAAATACCGCTAACAAATAAAAACATAGTATTAATTTAAAGTTTTTTTATTTAAAAAAACTACCACTTCAAACAAACGCCCACCGTTTCTCGATATATTTAAATAAATGTTTAATATATGCGTGAAGACGAGAAAGGGGCGGGGCTTCGGCGGTGTCGCACACATGCGTGTTTTATCATGATATATTCACATCATCAGCGCGTTTTCGGAGCGACGGCACTTCAAACAACACAACGAGCACATTTTAAACGGCCATACCCGTCTTTTTTTAAACAGATAGCATTTATTTTCCGCCTTTTCGCGGGTGTTGTTATTGTTTTGTCCGCTGGAGAGCAGAAAGTGAGAATCAGAGGAGTGTGTGTTTGTCCGCTCTCCGCCGCTGTACTTCAGTGTTTGAGAGGGAGTGTGTGTGTGTGTGTGTGTGTGTGTGTGTGTATGTGTGTGTGTGTGTGTGTGTGTTGATGTGATATTATGGCGGTGAATCTGGATAAAGACGCGTTTTACCGCCGCATCAAGCGACTCTACGGCAACTGGAAGGTACGGAGGTCCCGCAGCCGCTCGGAGACCGCACTAAATCATCACGAGAATCATAATCCGACGGAAACGATGCTCTGTGGTGTTTTTATGCGCCCGTGTGATGCTGGAAGTGCTCTCTCTCTCACACACACACACTCACACACATCCTCAGGCCTCATTTCCATAGGACTGTTATATAAACACCGGCGGGTCGCCTCGTTCGTCTCCGTCGGTCCGTTCGCGGAGTTATTTGTGCTCGTGACGGAATGGCTGAGGTTCGGGAGCGTTCTGCGCGCGGGTGTGGGTTTTTTGGGGGCGAGATTAGCGCAGCGGCTAATGCTAACGTGCTAGCGTGTAGTGTTTTCACGCCGCTTCCGCTCGTTGTTAACTAGCGTCGGTGTCGCGGGTACGGGATAAAGCCGCGGACGGTGCGTGTCGTTCGGGTTTGGGCGAAGGGTTTTCAGGTAAACGCTTTGTTTGGTCGCAGAAGTTCAGTCAGATGTAGCATTAGCTGAGAGCTAGCTTGAGACATGCTGCAGGTGGGAAAGAAATTACTGACACCGTTTTCAGTTTTTACGACAAAGAGTAAATATTATTATTATTATTATTATTATTATTTATTTTTATTCCTGCGGCTCTAAGAAAAGTTTTATCCTTATGCTAGGATATAGATATTTTGTGTAGTTTTTTATATTATGATTTTTGTATTTTATACATTTGAATTAAAATTATACAGTATAATATTTAAGTTTTATTTGATGTAGATGATTTAATGCCTATTATATATATATATATATATATATATATATATATATATATATATATATATATATATATATATATATATATATATATTTTTATTTTTTAAGTAAAATACCCACAATATTATACAATTACAATGCTATAAAGATAATGTATGTATATGTGTATATAATATATAATAATTATTATTATTATTAATAATAATAATAATAATAATATAAATTTCTCTCGGATTTGACCAATTTAAAGCTAATTTGTATGAATAGTAATTTACGTTTAATGTGAAGTTGTTGTAGGGTTTTTTTTTAACAGGTTGCAATTATAACCATTTATTACTGCTTTATAAAAAAGTTCTTGAACACATTCATAACTTTTTATGGCATCGTTGCTCACCCTAACTCTGTTTTTCATGGTAGAAAGGTGAAGATGAGTTTGGGAAGGTGGACGCCATCGTGGTTTCTGTTGGAGTCGATGAAGAGATCGTCTACGCCAAGTCTACAGCCCTGCAGGTGCGACGAGACGCCCGCGTGTCGGTGGAGACGTCAGCGGCGTCACGCGCTCATTTGTGATCTCCTCTCTCCGCAGACGTGGCTGTTTGGTTACGAGCTCACGGACACCATCATGGTGTTCTGCGAGACCAAGATCATTTTTCTGGCCAGTAAGAAGAAAGTGGAGTTCCTGAAGCAGGTGGCCGTCACGAAAGGCAACGAGAACGCGAACGGGATCCCTCCGATCACGCTGCTCGTCCGGGAAAAGGTAGAGTACGGTCTGCTGACGGAGAAAAAAACACGCAATGGGTAATATTAAATGTGTCCTGGAGCACAGAACCACAAATGTACCCTTGTTTGGGGGGAAAAATAAATAAATATATATATATATATATATATATATATATATATATATATATATATATATATATATATATATATATATATATATATATATATATCTCTTTCATTATTTATTATTAGTAGTGTAGTATTATATATATATAATATTATTTTTATTATTATTTAAATTATATATATTACACGCAACTATTAGAAAATCTGAGGGAGCAAATAATAGAGCATGGTCTTTAAAGTTGTCCAAATGAAGCTCTTGGCAATGCATATTAATATTTTGTTGTTTTCTAAAAGAACTAGAATAAATCTCTTAACTGAACATGATCTTTACTTCATACCGTAATGATTTTTGTCATAAAAGAATGGATCATTTAGACCCATGTGTTGTATTGATATTGATATGAAT
>NC_056705.1:5377181-5424681 GCF_018831695.1 Puntigrus tetrazona
CATTGGGTTCTCCTGTGAGCCTGGAGCACAAAAACAGTCATCAGTAGGCCCTGTAGGGCTCAAAATGAGCTGTTTTGGTTTCATGCCAAAAATCATTAGGATATTAAGATCATGCATTGCCAAGTACTTAATTTGGACGATGATTTTTGTTTTTTGGCACCCTCACATTCCTATCCTAACAAACGATGCATCAGTAGAACGATTTATTTGTCTGAAAGATGTATGAATCGCAGTTAAAACAAAAAATAGCCTTATGACCGTTTTTTCGGCTCCAGGGTGGGGTCTGTGTCGCTCTAGTTGAATGCAAACGCTCTTCTCTTCCCGTGATTCCCCTCAGAGCCAGAAAGTCGAACGTGTCGTATAAGAACGTCTCCCAGATGCCCCGAGAGAAGGACATCCGGGACATGAAGATCTTCATCGACAAGAAGTACGAGACCGTGGTCATGCCCGTGTTCGGCATCGCCACGCCGTTTCACATCGCCACCATCAAGGTACGCTCGCCGGCCCCTCCTCGAACCCGAGCGCGCTCCCGGTCCGCTTCCACTGAGACTCTCACCTGTGTTTGCAGAACATCAGCATGTCTGTGGAAGGAGATTACACGTATCTGAGGATAAACTTCTTCGTGCCGGGCAGCTCGCTGGGACGCCATGACGGAAACATCTTCCCCAACCCAGAGGCCACGTTCGTCAAAGAGATGTAAGACCTTCTAACGACCATCACTACGCTTGGAGAACGTTCTTTGTCTTTTGGTTGAAGTTTCACCAAATAGATCGCTCCAGACTAAAAGACTTATTTTTCTTAAAAAAAAAAAATATATATATATATATATATATATATATATATATATATATATATATATATATATATATATATATATATATATATATATATATATATATATATATATATATATATAAATAAATTCATAAAAACCAATAAATCAAACTATTTTCAAATACTAGATTTTTCATTGTGCATTTCAATTAAACTGCAGTTATTTTGATTGGGTTGAAAAATAATAGCACGATCAAGCACGAGGACATATAAAATTAAATTTTAACCTTTAAATATTTTTTAAAAACTCCATATTTACAAACAAACCATTCAGCTGCATGCCAAATAAAAAAAAAAGCTAAAAAAAAAAAACTGCAACAGGCTTAAATAGACTTAAGAATAGAACAAAAACTTAAAATGATGTCGACATAAACGGTGGTCTCTCATTCTATATCAGTAATATGTATTCTTAATTTAATTGTATAGACTAATAGTTAATATTTTGATGACAAATAGAAGAAATTAATTTACAATTTTTAAATCCGTTTAAGTGATTTTATTAAATACCACTTATTTTTCTATTTAGTTTTTGTTTCAGTGCGTCCTGAATTTCGGTTTCGACCTAAAATGTACACTTCATTGCATCACTAATATTAAATCCTAGGACACTTTACTTTTCCTCTTAGATTGCAGTGAAATGGAGTTATTTTAGATTTTAAGAAAAATTTTTTTGCATTTTTTTGCTCTACATGTTGGCTTTTTAGCCCAAGATGTTTAGCAGAATGTCCACGCTGCTCTTTTCCTCCCATTCACAGTGAATGACTCGCTCTGTTGTACCGTGCCAGAGAGCTCGTGTCAGGTAGGTGTTTTTCTGACCCGGTCTTGTCTTCCAGTACGTACCGCGCGTCGAACCTGAAGTCTCCGGGCGATCACTCGGTTCCCTCCACAAACCTGCAGAACGCCTTCCGCATCATCAAGGAGGTGCAGAAGCGCTACAAGACCCGCGAGGCGGAGGAGAAGGAGAAGGAGGGCATCGTGAAGCAGGACTCGCTCGTCATCAACCTCAACCGCAGCAACCCCAAACTCAAAGACCTTTACATCCGGCCCAACATCGCCCAGAAGAGGATGCAGGGCTCGCTGGAGGCGCACACCAACGGTGAGGGACAGAAGACATGAGGAAGTGCTGCAGATCAATTATAAGGCTATTGATGATTTAGTAATTGCATTAGTCTCGATCATACAAAAAACTATCTCTTGTTATTCAAAATCTGATTCACATTCATGGTCTACCAGAAGAATTATCAGAGAGAGATATACATTATAAAAATGAGTCACTGATGTTAATCAGACAACAAAAGACAGAAAATCACTCGCTGCTCTTGACTGAATACATTTAGTAGCCCTAACAATTAATCAGATTTCTTCATAGAAATAAGGATGTCTGCTTGAAGGAATTAATAATATGGTAAACAAGTTAATAATTAGTTTATATAAAAGACCTAGTTTTTATTCTTTTGAGTTTGCATGTTCTTGCTGCAGTTAACTCTATCATAAAACCTTATTATTAAAACTATAGCTATTTTAGAGAAGTAATAAATGCATTACACTCTTAACTACAACCATTATATTTTAGCAGATTAAATTTGCTGTAGATGTAGTCGACTAAAATCTAAATCAGAGTGCTATCAAGATGAAAACTGATTCATACAGATGATCTGAGAGTTATCAGTATTACTGAAAGGAATATAATTCAATTTATTTCTTATGATTGCTCAAGAACAGCCTGAGGAGTCTTTAGACAATGTGAAAATTCTATTTACTGCATTAACTTTCACTTTCTGATTAGAATATAATTTAATTATGCTGACGCTCGTCAATAGTTCTCATATTAAGAATTCAGTCCCAGCTTTTAATTTTTTGATACTAATGTGACTTATTTTTGGCTTTTAATGGTGTTAAAAGTCATACCTGGATCAAAGTTTACTTTTAAATTTAAAAAGATATCTCCTAAATGATAATTAGAAAACGTGTATTGTGCAAAGTTTCGATGCATTGCTCAGCTGTTGATTAAAAGTGCTGGATCTCTTCTAGTTCAGTGCTTGTTAATTGCCAACGAACGTCTCTCTTCGTGTCCCTCCAGGTTTCCGTTTCACGTCAGTACGCGGCGATAAAGTGGACATCCTGTACAACAACATCAAGCACGCCATATTCCAGCCGTGCGACGGCGAGATGATCATCGTGCTGCACTTCCACCTGAAGGTGCGCCGCAAGCGAAAAACGCCGCCCCTCCGCCGCGCTTCACGACTGACCTTAACGCTCTTCTCTGTCGCAGAACGCCATCATGTTCGGGAAGAAGCGCCACACGGACGTCCAGTTCTACACGGAGGTGGGCGAGATCACCACAGACCTGGGCAAACACCAGCACATGCACGACCGCGACGACCTCTACGCAGAACAGATGGAGCGCGAGATGAGACACAAACTCAAGTCCGCCTTCAAGAACTTCATCGAGAAGGTGGAGTCGCTCACCAAAGAGGAGCTGGAGTTTGAGGTTCCTTTCAGAGATCTCGGGTGAGTGCCGTCAAGTCAGAACGTAGGCCGACGTTCCCGTACGCAAATAAGCTTTCAGATAATCGTTGACTAAGAATTCGAGTCAAATCTGTTTACCAATCATCAAGAGCTTTTCTGCTTTATTTTGGATTTACGAACAAGTGTAGAAACGACTAACTCGCGGCTAACACGCTGTGTTTTGCGTAGTAATGTTGCAAGATTGTTGTTCGCTCAGACTTGTGCGTTAGCGTGTTTGATGGGCAGTTGCAGGAGTTTTGAGAACACGCACAATGTTAGTTGGCAGAAGTTTACGCAAGATGAGTTTCTTGGGTGAAACGAGCAGCTTTCACTAGTGGAAGTTTACAGTAGGAATGCAAAACGTCTGTAAGTTAACAGAATGAAACTGACGCCGAATGGTACGTAAACCGGTCAAAATGAACCGAACACAGTGTATTCTCTTTTTTTGTTTTTAAATTTAAACATTGATTCTTGGGACAGTGCAAATGTTTGAGAAGAAATGATCAAGTTAATGCGAAGTGTATTACGGATCACCAAACGTTTCGCAAGCAATCACGACTTGGGGTTTGTCGGGAATGCGCTAAGATTAGCAAGCAAACTACATTTCTGGGGGAGCAGCAAACTTTTGCGAGAGAATGCATGTTTCGTGAAGGTTATCTGAGAGTTTTATAAAGGAATGACTGTGCAAACGGCCCTAAAATAGAAATGAGTTTGAGCGAATGAGAGCCAGTGGCTGATCTGGTTTAAGCGCTCTGGACGTAGGCGTTAGCTCGTGATGCGTGTGTTTTGTGTTTCAGGTTCCAGGGCGCCCCCTACAGGAGCACCTGCCTGCTGCAGCCCACGTCCAGCGCTCTCTGTAACGTCACGGAGTGGGTGAGTGTCGCAGCGTCTTCATCACGGCTCTGTGTCGTTCCAATTTGATCAGCTCCAGTTCAGATTCTGCTTATTGATACTCCGTTTAATTTCCAGTGTGGTTAAAATTGTCAAACATTTGTGAGCCTGGAGCACAAAAGCAGTCTCAGCTTGTTATAGACCCATGTATTGTTGGCTATTGCTGCAAATATATGACTGTATATATCTATTTTAGTACATTTTATACATGTTCTTTTTTATTAGTAATTTTATTTGGACAACTTTAAAGGCAGATTTATTTATAAACCATTTGTAATCTCAATTTAATAAGAGCTTTTTTCATTTTACGACTGATTTTGTGCCGCACAATTCTGAATAAAATAAGATTTTAAATTATTTATATTTTTAAATTTTAATAAATGGAGTTTGTAGTTCTCACAATTCTGAAGAAAAATCAATGGAATGAATCAGTGACTCACTCAGGGTTTATGCGTTTCATAGAACTACAAATACGTTTTTAGTGTACTTTTTTTATGTTATAACAAGCATCTGATTCTCTCCCTCTCAAAGCCTCCGTTCGTGGTGACGCTCGACGAGGTGGAGTTGGTTCATTTCGAGCGAGTCCAGTTTCATCTGAAGAACTTCGACGTGGTCATCGTTTATAAAGACTACAACAAGAAAGTGACTATGATCAACGCCGTGCCCGTCAACTCCCTGGACCCCATCAAAGAGTGGCTGAAGTAAGCTAGCGTTCAGGCCGTGCCACGCTCGTCTGAGTCCTCACCGTGTGAGTGAATGTGTTGTGTCTGTGTGCAGCTCGTGTGATATCAAATACACCGAGGGCGTACAGTCTCTGAACTGGACCAAGATCATGAAGACCATTGTGGACGATCCAGAGGGCTTTTTTGAACAGGGCGGCTGGTCCTTCCTCGATCCAGAGAGTGAGGTGAGACGTGTGTGTGTTACAGTGTGTTACAGTGTGTTACAGTGTGTTACAGTGTGTTACAGTGTGTTACAGTGTGTTACAGTGTGTTACAGTGTGTTACAGTGCGTTACTGTGTGTGTGTGCGCGTTACTGTGTGTGTGTGTGCGCGTTACTGTGTGTGTGTGTGCGCGTTACTGTGTGTGTGTGTGTGTGCGTTACTGTGTGTGTGTGTGCGCGTTACTGTGTGTGTGTGTGCGCGTTACTGTGTGTGTGTGTGCGCGTTACTGTGTGTGTGTGTGCGCGTTACTGTGTGTGTGTGTGTGTGTGTGTGTGTGTGCGTTGTGTGTGTGTGTGTTGCTGCATTGTGTGTGTGTGTGTGCGCGTTACTGTGTGTGTGTGTGCGCGTTACTGTGTGTGTGCGCTGTGTGGCGCAGCGTTGTGTGTGTCTTGTAGCGTTACTGTGTGTGTGTGTGTAGCGTTACTGTGTGTGCTTGTAGCGTTACTGTGTGTTGTGTAGCGTTACATGTGTGTGTGCGCGCGTTACTGTGTGTGTGTGCGTTACTGTGTGTCTTGTAGCGCGTTACTGTGTGTCTGTGTGTAGCGTGTGTGTGTGTCTGTAGCGTTACTGTGTAATGCTTGTGTGGCGTTACACTGTGTGTCTTGCAGCGTTGTGTGTACATTGTGCAGCGTTACTGTGTGTGTGTGTGTGTGTGCTGTGTGTGTGTGTGTGTGTGTGTGTGCGTGTGCGTGTGTGTGTGTGTGTGCGTAGTGCATTGTGTGTGTGTGTGCGTGTGCGTTACTGTGTGTGTGTGCGTGTGCGTTACTTGTGTGTGTGTGCGTGTGCGTTACTGTGTGTGTGTGTGTGCGTTACTGTGTGTGTGTGTGCGCTACTGTGTACTGTGTGTGTGTGTGTGCTACTGTGTGTGTGTGTGTGTGCGCTACTGTGTGTGTGTGTGTGTGCGCGCGCTACTGTGTGTGTGTGTGCGCTGCGCTACTGTGTGTGTGTGTGTGTGTGCGCTACTGTGTGTGTGCGCGCTACTGTGTGGCGCTGTGTGTGTGTGCTGTGTGTGTGTGTGTGTAGCGTTACTGTGTGTGTGTGTGTAAGCGTTACTGTGTGTGTGTGTGCGCGCGTTACTGTGTGTGTGTGTGCTACGTGTGTGTGTGTGTGTGCGCGCGTTACTGTGTGTGTGTGTGCGTTAGCATTGTGTGTGTGTGTGTGCGCAGCGTTACTGTGTGTGCGTTACTGTGTGTGTGTGTGTGTGTGTGTGCGTTACAGTGTGTGTGTGTGTGTGCGTTACAGTGTGTGTGTGTGCGCGTACTGTGTGTGTGTGTGTGTTACTGTGTGTGTGTGTGCGTTGCGTTGTGTGTGTGTGTGTGCGCGCGCACTGTGTGTGTGTGTGTGTGGCGTTACTGTGTGTGTGTGTGTGTGTGCGCTACTGTGTGTGTGTGTGCGCGTTACTGTGTGTGTGTGCGGCGTTACTGTGTGTGTGTGTGTGTGCGCGTACTGTGTGTGTGTGCGCGCGTTACTGTGTGTGTGTGTGCGCGCGTTACTGTGTGTGTGTGTGTGCGTTACTGTGTGTGTGTGTGTGCGCGTTACTGTGTGTGTGTGTGCGTTACTGTGTGTGTGTGTGTTACTGTGTTACTGTGTGTGTGTGTGCGCGTTACTGTGTGTGTGTGTGTGTGCAGCGTTACTGTGTGCGTTACTGTGTGTGTGCGTTACTGTGTGTGTGTGTTACTGCGTGTGTGCGTGTGTTACTGCGTGTGTGCGTGTGTTACTGCGTGTGTGCGTGTGTTACTGCGTGTGTGCGTGTGTTACTGCGTGTGTGTGTTACTGTGTGTGTGTGTGTGTGTGTGGTGTGTGTGTGTGTGTGTGCGTTACAGTGTGTGTGTGGGTGTGTGCGTTACAGTGTGTGTGTGGGTGTGTGTGCGTTACTGTGTGTGTGTGTGTGTGTGTGTGTGTGTGTGTGCGCGTTACAGTGTGTGTGTGCGCGTTACAGTGTGTGTGTGTGCGTTACAGTGTTTGTGTGTGTGTTACTGTGTGTGTGTGTGTGTGTGTTACTGTGTGTGTGCGTTACGGTGTGCGTTACGGTGTGTGTGCGCGTGTTACTGTGTTTGCGTGTTACTGTCTGTGTGTGTGTGTTACAGTGCGCGTGTTACTGTGTGTGTTGACTAAGCTTCTGACAGATGTTTTTTCTGTAATTTAATTTATTAAACTCTTATTAAATGTTTTTAATGAAATTTTAAATAAAACGTATTTAACGTCATTAAAAGGTATTACCACAACAACTATACAATAATCTTACAGTAGTAGCAGTATTAAGTTAAAGATTTATTAATTTATGCAAAAATCTAAGTAAAGTAAAATATTAAAACTTTTTTTTTTTTTTTTTTTTTTTTAAACTAACAAACCTGTTTTAGTTTGCTGTAGTAGCTCTTGAGATCAAGCATCTGAAAGCAGATTTCTGTTTCTTGTGTATCTCAGGGAAGCGGCGCGGAGGAAGACTCGGAGTCTGAGATGGAGGATGAGACGTTTAACCCCTCGGCTGATGAAGAGGAGGAGGAAGAGGAGGACAGCGATGAAGATTACTCATCGGAGACGGAGGACTCAGGTAATGTTGCTGCTCAGATTTTTGACCTAGCAGGCAGTTTGTGAAATATTCTCATAAAATTCAACTCTCTAGTTTCATTTGAAGTTTTTGAAGACATAATTGTTGATTTATTTCCTCGGTTATCCTCTAATTGCACTCATCAGCCTCTTTAAGAGATTTAATTTCTTTTGACGTCTGTTGGTCACAGATTACAGCGCATCTCTGGGCAGCGAGGAGGAGAGCGGAAAGGACTGGGACGAGCTGGAGGAGGAGGCCAGGAAAGGTGAGATGCGCCTGACGTAGTGGAGTCATCAGAGATGTGCGCGGTGCATGTCGTAACACGCCTACAAAGCAGAGATTGGTCTGTTTGTAATTCATTTTATTTTCTTCTGTCAGCTGATCGCGAGAGTCACTATGAGGATGCAGAGGAGACCTCCAACAGGAAGAGGAAAGGCCGTTCATCGGCTCCGCCCCCAGCAGCAAGAAGAAGAGACGACATTAGATAGCACGCACTTATACACATACACACACACACACACACACACTGCCAAACCAGTCTCTCACAGTTGTCTGACACCCCCTCCACACACACACACACACACACACTGTGTTTGGTGTAAATAGCGTGGGCCAGCGCTGATGTGGCTGTAGAATAGTTCTTTTCATATCAGCGGATGGACGGACCCTCACTCGTCTGCTTTTCCTTTGGATTTTCCTCTGTTGGGTTGAATGGCATCTCTCAAGTGTGTGTGTGTGTGTGTGTGAGCGCTTTTCAGAAGCCGTAGCTGTGATGTAGTGTTGGTGTTTCGAGCGTTACGTGACACTCATTCCTCAACTCCTCCGGCTCATCTCTTTCTCACTCGCACTGCTCCTGTTCATTTATGAATAGACGTGCGGCGTTTCACTGCGATGTGCTTTTACGTTAGTACATAATGATTCACTTTGTGCTTTTGTTTGTTTATTTTCTAATGTGAGGGGAAACACACACACACACACACACACACACATACATTGTAAACATCTTTTTTTTTTTTTTTCATTTAGTATTTTTTGCTCATTATGGATTGGTAGTCTTGTATTGTTCAATCAAAATTGGGGTTTTTTTTGTTTTTGTTTTTTAATAAAAGTTAAGTGAAATTTAAGATGTTTCTCATTTTTGAGGTCAGGTGGTGATGATCTTTGAGTCGATGTTAGTGGAAAAAAAGTTTATCCACGTGTATATACTTAAGTTTTAGTTGAACGGTCTTCTGTTGAATCAGTTCAAGCTGGTCACATCAGCAGACGCAAAGCAATATGGTTCCTCTGAATCCTGATTTCTGTGCTGATATTCGATGTGTCTGTGTACGTGACGTATATTTCAGACGCAGGTTGTCTCACGCTACCTCAACATTCAAATTGCATTCAAACCAGCTTTGTTTGCATGACTCTGTGTAGTATAACCCCAGCAATGAGCAAAATAATTCACTGGGATTCATCACCTCCGTCAGTTACGCTTAAAAACGAAATGAGTTCAAGTCCATAGACCATTCAAGCAAAGTCAAAGTCACATGGTGACTGAGCAAGTCTCTAGTTTTTAAATGAAAATGTAATGTCAATTTTTTTTTTGCTTTTTCCTTGCATTGTTGGGATTTGTAGAACTCTTGTTGCATGAATTGCTTTAAACTAGTATTTTTGGTTGTTGCATGAACACTTAGGTCGAAATTCAAAAATTGAAAGGGACTAAATGCTTTTTAACCGCTAGCTGGCCCGACTAATTCCTAGTACTAAATCAATCAATCAATCAATCATTTTTATTTATATAGCGCTTTTAACAACACAGGTTGCATCAAAGCACTGTACAGTATAAAGTAGAAGAATACAATGACAGGGATGTATAATGAAGAGAGAGAACAGTTTATTAAATGCAGAGATGGTCTCTGTAATCAATTCAATGATAATCACTAGAAGTTAAGTGTCCCCAACCAAGCAAGCCAGAGGCGACAGCGGCAAGGAAACAAAACCCGATCTGTCGACGGGCGCATCTAGGTTTTCTGGTCTCTGATGAACATAATCTCTGGGTGCTGATCCACCATCTAGTCTGGATACAAACTGTGAAAACAGATTGAGAAAGAAACAGGACTAATATTAGCGTAGATGCCATTCTTTTTACGATGTCACAAGTACATCGTATTGTAGGAGTAGTGTTCCCGGTTCCAGCAAATCTAAGTAATGCAGCCTAAAAATCCTTTAACGGATTTGAATAATAAAAGGTGTGTTGGTGTGTTATGTGTAGGCTAAGTTAAAAAGATGTGTCTTTAATCTAGATTTAAACTGGCAGAGTGTGTCTGCTTCCTGAACAGAGTTAGGGAGATTGTTCCAGAGTTTAGGTGCTAGATAGGAACAGGATCTGCCGCCCGCAGTTGATTTTGATATTCTAGGTATTATCAAATGGCCAGAGTTTTGAGAACGCAGCGGACGTGCAGGACTATAATGTGATAAGAGCTCGCTCAAGTATTGAGGAGCTAAACCATTCAGGGCTTTATAGGTAATTAATAAGATTTTAAAATCTATCCGATGTTTGATAGGGAGCCAGTGCAGTGTTGACAGAACCGGGCTAATATGATCATACTTCCTAGTTCTAGTAAGGACTCTGGCTGCTGTGTTTTGGACTAGCTGAAGTTTGTTTATCAAGCGTGCAGAACAACCACCCAATAAAGCATTACAATAATCTAACCTTGAGGTCATAAACGCATGAATTAATATCTCTGCATTAGAGGTTGAAAGCATAGGTCGTAATTTAGATATATTTTTAAGATGGAAAAACGCAGTTTTACAGATGCTAGAAACATGATTTTCAAAGGAAAGATTGCTGTCAAACAGCACACCTAGGTTCCTAACTGATGATGAAGAATTAACAGAGCAGCCATCAAGTGATAGGCTGTGTTCTAGATTATTATACTGCGGTTACTGTAGGGTTTATAAACGAGATATTGCACACCAGTGTCTAAAACGAGCCGAGAACCAACTTCATTTAAGGACAGCGGGAATTTGACGCGGTTGACCAGGATCAGTGAGCAGTAAGGACCGACTTCAGGCCCCGAAGCGCCTGAGGATTCACTGCATTTACATCTATTCATTTAGCAGAGGGTTTATCCAAAGCATCTTACAAATGAGGAACTCTTTGACCAGGACATTACCAACTAAGTGTGTTTGGAAAAGAAGTTGGGTTGGTTTGTGTTTTTATGTATTGCTTCATATATTCTTAAACGTTTATTAATTGACCTTGTGCTTGTTAAATGTAGTTTATTTGTTTCTTTATCGAATATTTATCTGCCCCTGGCATTGGCAAATGTATGCATTTACACTTATTTTTTGCATTTTGTTATTTGTAACATTGCAGTTATATTCAAAACGATTTCTTTAGATTCATTTTTCACTTTAGATTAGTCTGGCGTTAGTGAAGCGTTAGCTGATGGACTGCCTGGCGATCAGGAGATCTTTCACCTGACGTCTGTCGAGGTCCAGGTCGAGATGTCAGAAGCATCGGCTGAGGGATGAGCTAGGAGGTGTGGTTTTTGTGAATGAGAAGATGGACAGAGCTGTAGTGAGGTGGTGTAGATTCAGAAGAGAAGCGGGCTGCGCACCGAACCCTGAGGCACACCACCGGTAAGAAATCACTTCCAGGAACGCTTTTGACTTTAATGCCTGAAGTAAGACAGTATTTGATGAGTAGTGTGCACTGACCTATAATCAGTCTAATATAACAAGACTTGGAAGTATTGAGTTGACAGTAATCTCAGCGATTGATCTCCAACATTCATCCACTTTTTTTGGTCAACTGCTTTTATGTATTTAAAGGAAGCATTTAGATAAAGAGTTGATGAAGTTTGTAGATTAAACCAGATTGGGGTTTTTTTTTTAGTGGTAGCTTAGTTTTGTTTTCTTGCAGGTGATTCGTGATGAAGAGAGTTTTGCTCTTGTTTCTTCTGGCAGGTTAGTTCATTTTTCGTTGTTGTAAACGATGTTAACGTCACAGAGGCACCAATCAGACATTATAACGTTTGTTCATTTCAACCAAGTTACAATATAGAGTAGTTTATACACAATATAGGCGTTTAACTCATTACATTTCTTGTATCTCCAGCTCTGTCGCGTGTGGCGTCCTCACAGACGTGTATGTTTTACTTTGTGCCGAATTCGATGAGTTGGTGGGACGCACAGACGAACTGCAGACAGAAGTACAACGACCTGGCCATCCTGGACGACCAGGCGGATCTGGACGAGATGATGAGAGTCATACGGCAGTTTCACAACGGAGACGTGTGGATCGGACTCAGTCGGACGGACAAGAGCGCTCCCTGGGTCTGGTCCGATCAGAGCCCGTCCACGTTCATCCCGTGGGCTCCCGGGCAGCCCAACAACTGGAACAACAGTCAGTACTGCGTAGCAATGACCCCGAAGGCGCTTCTCAATGATCTGGACTGCCCGAGAACCCTTCCTTTTGTTTGTTTTACTGCCGGTGAGTATTTGCACACATTTAAAAGCGTAAAACTCACCAGGATCACTGACCCGGTTTAAGTCAGTGCTAACGTAATGTTTCTGTAAGTCATCGCATACTGAATATGAAACCGTAGAATACTCTCCAGGGCTTTTGTTTAGAATTGTTTTCATTGTCGTGATCATTTTTAGTTTGTCCGGATTTATTATTTTATTCTTTATTTTATATTAGGGCTGTCAGTCGATTAATTATTTATTTTTTTTAAATTTAATTGCATGATATTTTGATCGTTTAATCGAATGAATCGCAAAATAAATTTGACTGAAAATTCCCACAAAATATTATTTAAACGGCTTTTTCGTGTATAATTATAAAGTATCATGTAGACATTACAAATTGTAGCTTTAGATATTTTTTATTTGATTCAATATAGTTTATTTACACCTAGGTCCAGTTTCATAGACGGCTCTTGGGTATGTTTTATAAAAGCATTACTAGTGGCTCAATAATAATCACGTTATTTTTTCATAACTAATTAAGTGAAACTGAAAGCTATTTTATATATGATTTTTGTGTTGTTTACATTTTTTACTTGCATTCATTTCATTATTTTACAAATGCTATTTTGGTGTCCTGAAATAAACTGGATAACGGCGTAGACCGTTATTTTTCGTTATTATAGTATTCCATCACACTTTTTCTTGTTGCACAGAGAGACGCAAACAGATGGTGAGGCTGGAGGTCAAATCAAGTGAAAATGTGAACGACCCTGCGGTGAGAACAGAGATCCTGCTGCAGGTGAGACCACGAGAAGAACACACTCAGACACACTGGCCACGAGCATCCAGTGAAAACACACTGTGTTTTTCAGATCAGGAACATACTGAAGGAGAACGGGCTGATGGTTTATTCAAAGCTCTCATGGAAAGTTCAGCCAGATGGAAATGTTTTCCAGACGAGCCGGAAGAGCGATGCCACTTAACAGCCTGGACCCTAAAAGTGATTCACTATTAATTAATAGGATCACATCTTATTATTATTATTAATAAATAATACTAGGAATGCATTGTTTTGACTTGGGATACGCTGATACTTGAACTAGTTTATTTGCTACCGTTTATGGTGACAAAGAACTGTGTGAGGAAATAATCAGCTTGATAATGTTAGGTAACTTTGATAGAAAGGCATGTAATGGATTACATTCAACCCAAAATGATTCAGACAGCATGACGATATCTACGCAGCTATCACTGTTCCAGAGAGCCCTTGACCTCGGTGACGCTGTTCAACCAGGTTCATGCTAACTTCCCAGGCTTGCTCTGAAAAATGCTTGGTTCCAAACTTTTAATGTCACCGTTTACTCTTTGCTATCCTCACTTACATAAATCAACTAGTGACTGCATTTTTTAAATTATATTTGGTCTCTGAATATTGTCTTTGTTAACTTCACAGTTCTTTAGAATTTGTCTTACTTACTTAATTTGTGTTACAGGGGCAAAGCCAAAAATGCATAAAAGTGTAGTTAACATTTAACATTGTAATTTCAACTATTTTTTTATTTTACTAATAATGTATACATTATTAAAATTAAAAGTATAGCATCTTAACATTTGTGTCCGAGTTAACGCGTAACAATGAACAGATGTATTTGTATTAATTAACATTAAGAGACGTAATTAATATTAAAACAAATGCATTGCTCACTTTTAATGTTATTTGATGCATGAATTAACATCAGAGCCCGGCCCCTCTTCAGGAGCACATAAATGTCCAGGATGTTTCGGAGAAGAGTATGTAGACACAAAGAACTGATAAATGGATTGAAGCGTAGATGTAGATATACCTAGATGCCTCATTAGCGACTGTTTCTATGGGCCGCGGTACGTAAGCCGTCCGCCATGTTGTAGCGGCCTGATTTGACGTCATTCACCATAATAATCAAAGAATATTCGAAAGAAGCCACAATCCAAAACGGCTCTAGTGTTGTGAATGACGTCAGGTTCACCCTTCCAATATGGCGGCCGCATCTACTGGAGCATCTGCGGTTGTGTAGTAAATTGCATTCATTTGGAAATTGACCAACTTCTGCCACATCTGAATGGCCCGCCTGGAGCTTCGCCACTGCTGCGGTACGTCATCTTTAATTTAACAGCACTCTGTGTGTGTGTGTGTGTGTGTGTGTGTGGAGGACGTTATGGCACATGGAGTATTCATACTTTCCTGCACCTTGTGTTCATTACTGGGCAGCCAATGGCCTCCTGGTTCAGAACGACGTGTGGGTAAGTGATTAATGACAAAATCAATTTAGCCCTGCTGAAAAAAAAACAGTAGAAAATCTAATATTGTAATGTAGGATTATTGGTTATGATGAGAATTGCATTGGTTTTAATGGAAGTATAATGGTGTCTACTGGTATGTGATGGATATCGGTGGGACGTTAAATCCTTTTGGAAAAGTGCCCAAAACACACTTCAAAAAGAAATTTTGTAATGGTTTCACTGGAAAAAGTCAATGGTTCATAATGGATTTTTTAATGAAAACTATTAGAATTTCTGTGATGGTTTCTATGGTTTTTTTGCAGGGTTATTACAGCCTGTGACGCTGAATATGCATCTGCTTTATTTTTTGTCACTGAAAATGACTCGTTATGGACATCAAGTTGTTGTTTTTAGTAATCGATCTTAGGACAAGTACAGATATACAGCTTTCTTTACAGTTTATGCATCAAAGTTACTGTAATGAGAACAATACGTACGCTCAGCATATAATGGTTTTGATTTTGTAAATCATGTTGCAAATAAACTGCTAATTTGTGCGTTTATATAAATGCTTGTCATGCAAATCTCTGCTGTCATGGATTGAATTTCAGTCGCTTTTGTAAAGTATGTAAAATACTTCATAATAATACAGGGCAAGTTAATGTCACTCAGATACACGAGCAGAAGAAGTTCATTCCACAGACTGATCGAGACGGAGGACACGGTTGTTTATGATGAAGACTGCTTTGCTCTTGGTTCTTTTGCAAGGTTAGTTTGGTGTGTTTTCCAATTTGTCATAATTAAAAAAAAAAAGAAATTATCCTATACAGCTACTGTATCTACTATATCCTTTTTCTAAGGCCTCTAAATGGTCAGAACATTGCTGTTAAACCTGCTTTACTTACAGTCTGCTCCATGTCTTCTGTCGTTTGATCGATAGTTTTAGAGTTGTTTTTCTGTCAGATCTGGACTGATTCTGATCAAGTAAAGCTCATATCTCCAGATCAACTCTTACTGTCTTTACTTGATTCTCCATCAATCATTTTCTAGAAGAACCTGATCATCAGGATCTTCTGAGGAGCTTTACTTTGATCTTCACGAACCTCCAAAACATCATCTGAGGAGCGTGAGAGATGGAGATTTTCACATTTTCACTTTATTTTGATGGTCCCTTATGAAGATTCTGTTGACTACATTTTCTCCTATAATGCCTGATGAGGTTAGAGATCATTCCTTCATCCAGAATCACTTCTTCTCTTCAGTTCACTTCAGTCATCTGGACTGGAATGACCAGCAAAAGCTTGGTTTTGTGTTCAGTTTTTTACCCATTTTTGGGTCGTTAGAACGGGTATGTGATAGAATCCATGATGTCGTGTCTAAACAAGACGTCCAGGAAAAGCAGAACGATAGCAGTATATTTTATTGTACACATGAGCTACTTTTTCTCCATTTTCAGTGTTTGCTGCGAAAAAGTCACTCTTTGACTATTTTTTAAAGGTTTTCTGACCCAGAGACTCAACTCTTTTCTCCAGCTGTGGTCACTTGAGTCTTTATCCGCTCAAACTCTCCTTCTCCGCGGTCTTTAGGACGATATAGACACACATGCTCTTCCAGGCAGTTTGGTAATATTTTCTGTTGATTGGAAATGATTAATTATTGCCGTGATGGTGGAGACTTTTCACTGCTCTCTTTTTTCTTAAAGACACTTCACTGATTTGTGAAGCTCAGGTATCTTTTGCTGCACATCAGAAATATATTTGGGTTTTTTCTCATCGTGATAAATGATTTGGGCTTCGTTTTCTCTGCTATATATATTTTTATGAAACACGAAGCCATGGCCGGACAATTTCATATTCATACTCACCCTGGAGTGCTCAAAATATGCAAATGTTAGTGGGAATATACTTCAAATGTATTTTACTCATAAGAATTTCTAGGGGTGCCATTAATTGTGTCCGATGTGTATTTGAGAAAAACATAATTTATATTGATATTTCCCCCCATTTAAAATCCTTTTTATCTAATGCTAGGTTAGATTATGATTGGCCGTGACTGTGTATCATTACCAAACTGCATGTTTGTGCTTAGTTTGAGATGTTTAATCTCCATGTACCCACTATATCAGGCTGAATCAGATATGATATCTATCTAAACGTGCACGATTATTCTTTTACTTCATATGTCAGGCTTTCATATGTTTTTTTTGCACCAAAAAACCAAAAGCAGTGTTTGTGTCTTGTCTTCTTCAGCTCTGATCGCCGTGGTTTCCCCTCAGAGTCAGACTCACGTGTTTTATCTGGTTCCCGTGGAGATGAGCTGGTCGGCCGCGCAGAAGCACTGCAGACGGCATTACACCGATCTCGCCTCCATCGACGACCGGGAGGACTACGAAGAGCTCCTGAAAACGGTGAACGCGGATTTCAAAGGAGAATGGATCTGGACAGGACTCTACAGGACGAGTGGGACCGCTCCCTGGATCTGGTCGGATCAGAGCCAATCCACGTTCAGATCGTGGGCCGATGGACAGCCGAACAATCACGGAGGAACTCAGTTCTGCGCGGGAACCTCTCCCACCGGAACCTTCAATGATGCAGACTGTTCTATTCAATACGCTGCCGTCTGCTACGATAGTGAGTATCAGCGCACACATCACTAACATCAAAGATCATGAATCTAAAAAAAAAAACCATTACAATGTATGGAAATAAAGGTTCGTATGAATAAGCAACATTAAAAACCAGCTATGCATGCTACTGTCCTGACATTTTATCAGATTTTACTAGAGTTACATCATTTATTGAAAAAGAAAAAATTGCTAGGAAGTCGCATGCTCATTATTTCATTGCAACTCCCTATATGACCTCAGTACGATAAATACCCAAGATCATTTCAGTTACGGACTATATTTATAATAACTGAGCATCAAATGACGCCCCCTTTTCACGTGTTCTGATGACCAGAATTGTCTATTTAACGTCCGTTTCAAAGCTTCTGTCGAAAGCACATTTGCGCAGGCTATCGAAAAGCGCGCTCGGAGACTAACGCCCGAAAGAGTTTCAGTTTCTTGCTTTGTTACAGAAAGTACTTAAAATGTATCCAACAAAAGTGCTGAAATAGGTTCAAGTCATGTTCGTTATTTATAAGTCGTTGAAATATATAGTTGTTATTCGTTAGCTGAAGCAATCTTGTGTTTTTTACGCATGTGTCCCACAGAAAGGAGGAGACAAGCGGTTAGGCTGACGGTAAAATCAAGTCAAAATGTGAATGATCCTGAAGTGAAGAGTACGATTTTAGGGAAGGTGAGTAGCTGAAGAAGAAACACAGTATAGTGACCCCATCTGGACACATTAATGTGCAAATAAGAACTGAAATGAGTGTCCAAATACTTTCTGCGTATTGCATAAACGCAAAGGTCTTTCCTGTTACTGTTCTTCAGGTTGATCAGATGCTGAAGGAGAATGGCTTCACAGAAGATGTTAAACTGTCTTATAGAAACCAGTCAGACGGGAATGTTTTTCAAAAGACAGAGCAGAAAATGAACGTCACTAAACAGACTTCCTTTTGAAAAGTAAAGACATAAAACTTAAGTAGCTGTTCCGGTGATAAAATAAAATAGTAATTATTATTCTTTGTGAAATAATGGTAATCTTAGTTTCTGCAGATCATTTAGCTGTTTGTCATCATACTGTAGATGTACGGAGCCCTAGATTATTCTTTTGCATGAGTCTATATGAGTCCTCCATGAGTCCTCCTCCCTCCGTCTGATCCACACTGGCTCCTCCTTCCTTCTCCGTCTGATCCACACTGGCTCCTCCTCCCTCCGTCTGATCCACACTGGCTCCTCCTTCCTTCTCCGTCTGATCCACACTGGCTCCTCCTCCCTCCGTCTGATCCACTCTGGCTCCTCCTTCCTTCTCCATCTGATCCACCCTGGCTCCTCCTTCCTCCGTCTAATCCAGTCTGGCTCCTCCTCCCTCTGTCTGATCCACTCTGGCTCCTCCTCTCTCCGTCTGAGCCGCCCAAAATAACTGTTTAAACACACAATAAATTATGATGAAGAGAGCAGTATGATTAAACTGAAATATTTATACAGATATCCATGTAGTTTAATAAGTTAATGTATTTGTTTTTGTAGGTCTTTCTCAAAGTGGAAATATAATAAATCATAAAGTCAGTCTGCTGGGTTCACCACAAACATGAAGACTACATTCCTTTTGCTTGCTATTCTGTTATTGTCTAAATATATAACCAAGCTCAAACCCTTTCTGAACTTCATTTGAAAGTTTTTCTCTGTGTGATTATTTAAATTTTTAGATTTTTAACTGAATTTGACATCAATGCACTAATACACTTTTTTTTTCTTTTTTTTTTTAAATACCTCAATTTTCCGTGCTGCTGTTT
This sequence comes from Puntigrus tetrazona, assembly GCF_018831695.1. NCBI lineage: Eukaryota > Metazoa > Chordata > Actinopteri > Cypriniformes > Cyprinidae > Puntigrus > Puntigrus tetrazona. Next base: position 5,396,025 of record NC_056705.1, read on the forward strand.
TGTTGATATTATGATTATTCTCAAATAAAAGCCTTTGCCGTTTCAAACGATACCTTATACTTATCTCAACCCAATAAATACCCTAAAAAATTGACACACCAGCATTAGTAAATCTGAGTAAAATAATGCTACTAACAAACATAGTTTGAATAATGCAAGTAGTTTTTTGATGCATTGCATGTTTGCTCAATCTGGTCTTTTAATGTTTTGCTACATTAGTGATAAGCAGAGGAAGTCCTTTTTGTCTGTTGCCCCGCCCTGCAGCAGGTATTCTTGGTCTGTCCTGAAGTGACCTGTATGATCAGCCAATAGGAGCACAGCAATCATGACACGCGAGTCAGAGGAAATTTGGCTGAAAGTCGGCACATGAATGTTTATACAAGACAAGCTGAGCGTGACTACATCAACATTTTTAAGCACAAACCTTTTTTGTTCTTTCAGTGTGTCGCTGAAACTCGATTAAAGGAAATAATCATAAGAAACATTAAGCTGCTGATTTTTTTATTTAAACCACAAAATGAAAACTGTCTTAATTTGTCATTCTGAAGTCACTTACTGTAGTATTAAAATGACGGAGGCACAACTGTAATGTGCAGCAAGTATTAAAAAATTCAATGCTGTGGTTGAGCTCTAAGATATGAGGGTTAAAATAAGTTACTGGCTGTTTTCATGATTTGCAAAGACATTTGAATGGATGAATTGTGTCTTAATTTTAAAATATTTTGCATCCAACAAAGACGACTGGTTTTGCATAAGAGATCAGTTATACATCAAGCATGAGAATAATAGGAAGATGTATTCATCCTTGAAAAAGATCATTGTACTTCAGTTTCAACTTGATGTCGAATGTTTGTTAGTTTCTCAAAATTAAAATTTTTCGTTATCTCGGAAAGTAGAAGCAGTTCTGGACGTCTAAACCTTGCCTGTGTGTCAGCTGGTCTTGGGTCACTTGGAGGGAACTGTGTTATGGTTGAATTAGTGATCGGTCGGTTTGTGATTTTAAGAATATGAATGTATTCGCCATTATGTTAACATTATAACTTTGTAAAGTCACAGAGAAGAAGTTAAAGTTACAGGGTTTTTTTTCAGATTATTTAGCAGTGTAGTTTAATTCCATCTAAATCAAATCTTGATGTTCCATACAGATATCTAAGCGGTTGAAGTTATGAAAAATACATGACTTTTTTGACTGTAATGATAGCTCTGACCGCACTGGAGAACCAGGCCTAGGAGTCTTCAGGAATAGTTTACTCTTGCTGCTTTTGGCAGGTCAGTCAGTAAATGTTTTTAATGGTCTTAACTGCTGTCTCAAGTTTGCTGTCTCATGACCTAATGATAATAAAATGACTGCATTTGCTTCATCAGCTCTGGAGAGCGTGATATTCTCGCAGCGTAGAGGTCGACCGATATCGAATTTGACCAATTCTGATAGTTAGGTTAAACCGATTAATTAACTGATAGTTTTTAAAAACGTAACACTCCATGTAATATAGTACATGATTCTTCTCTTTGTGCAGCGCGCAGTATCACGTTTCAAAACAAATGCACACATTTTCAGTGATTTTCGACCCGCTTCCACACTGTATATTAACAGACCCTTCACAGCATCTCCAGCAGTAGATGCAACCTGGAAAAAACTAATCGGCATGGATTTTTGCCGATAACTGTTAGTTCTGGGAATCAATTATCGGTGCCGATTATTTGGCAAAAACGATACATGGGTCTGCAGACAGCGTTGCTCTGATCTCGCCACAGTTTACGACCAGACGAATCTCGATGAGCTGCTGAAAACTGCGAGACGTTTAGGCTTGGACTCTGTCAGATAACAGGTGACGGAGTCTGTCTGGTCTGCGGTGACCTGTATGATGGACCAATAGGAGCTCAGCAATCATGACACGCGGGGAAATTTGGCTGAAAGTCGGCACATGAATATTTATATAAAAGCTGAGTGTGACCACAATCAACATGATCATATGCACTTTTGTGTACTGACTCAGAAACTTTATTAATGGAAATAATGCCAAGAAACCTTAATAAAGTTGCTGAAGAAACTGTGACATTTGTAAATACTGTAACTGTAAATAAAAACTCTCAGGCAATGATGTTTGGTTTCCATTGATGCCTTTCCCAATAGTTGATGCAATTGTGCTTCATTTGTTGCGATTTGCAAGTCACTGTTTGATGGAGACACAACGTTAGACGAAACGAAAACTTAATAGTTGAGTTTTGAGACATGCGTGGTATTCGAAGTTACTGGCTGTTTTCACGCTTTGCAAAACATTTGAATTAATGAATCGCATTGTAACAAAGGCAAAACGTAAATCAGTTTCTGTGTTTATCTGAAAAAATTTTGCATCTAAGACGAACAACATGTTTTGCATAAGAGATCAATTACATATCGAGACTAAAAACTGAATATAATGAGAAGAACACAGACTATGAATCAGTCTTCGTCAAACATCAATCTGTTTTTCTCATAGGTCTCAGATCTTGAGGAATAGTTTACTCTTGCTGCTTTTGGCAGGTCAGTTTGTAAATGTTTCAGTTTCTCATTTAGGATGTAAATGAGTGTGTCGCTGTAAAAAATTACAGTAAAATCTGTTAAATGGTTAATGGTAAATTCCTGTAAAATTTACAGGGAAAAAATGTAATCTGAATTGATGCTTTCTCCTTGAAATAACTGTTCATTCTTAGTTTTTCCTTATCGGTTATGTCTGTTAGGGTTGTTAAATTAATGTTTGTTGCATATTTGAGTTGAATGAGTCTCACCGTGATGGCGTTCAGTGTTTGTGTGAACGACACTGAGCCCCTTCTACATATGTTCCCCTTTACAAGCTGCTTGTGATGGGCTTTGGTTCATCGTGCTGGTTATCAGTGTATTTTAAAGGTACAAAACTGATTTCACTACTTTAATATGTTGGTATATTAATATTCTATCAGTTCATGAAATTACGGTCTTTAATGTGAAACCTAAAATGTTGTTACTGTATTTTTTACAGTTGAATTCCGGCAACCATTTCTTTACCGTAAATTTTAGTTGGCTTTTTTTACAGTGTAGCAGTGAAAGGAATGATAACTGCTGAATCAGATTTGTTGTCTCGTAAATCTAAGAGTAAAATGAGAACATGCATTTCTTCCCTGACCAGCTCTGATGAGCGTGACATTCTCACAGCGCCATGAGTTTGTCTTTGTCTCCTCGTTCATGAACTGGATGAGTGCACAGAAGTACTGCAGACAGCGTTACTCGGATCTCGCCACCGTCGATGACCAGGCGGATCACGACCAGCTGCTGAAAATGGGAAAGTTTTGGCTTGTACTCTATCGGACAACAGGTAATGGCGTCTTTGTCTGGTCAGATCAGAGCAGCTCTTCATTTACGAGATGGGAAACCGGACAACCGGAGAATGAGTTGTGTGCTAGTGTTTACGATGGATTCTGGACTGTGAAGACTACATTCGTTTTGCTTGTTATTTTGGTGAGTTAAACTTTTCAATCTTGTCTGTGTCAATGCAAACTCTCATTTGTCTTGTTTTGAAGCATTGCATGGCATTGCTTTCATAAAATATTGTTGACCTTTTGATTCCTTATCACAATACAAGAAACATGAGATCATAGAATCAGAGGATTCTTCATATTCCTAAAATTCCTTTTAAATAAAAGGGTGATGGGGCTTTCTCAGTGGGTATTTAATCTTTCCATCTGTGGATGCTTTTAAATCTAGATGGAAATCATACCGTTTTAGTAGGGCTTTTAGAATCAGGTTTTAGATTAAATTTGTTATTTTTTTGGACTGTATGTAAGGATTCTTAAAAAAGCACATTGGCTTGTTTTGGTCAACGATTGTTTTAAATCGATGTTTCTATCATCTATCTCACAGACCGGAAGAGGCAGATTGTGAGAGTAGAGGTGAAGTCAAGTCTGAGTGATCTGAGTGATCCTGCTGTTATGAATGAGATTTTACTGAAAGTGAGTCTCACGTCATCCTAGAAAAACCCAAAGATAATGAACCAATTAAAATCAAATAGAAAATGCCAACTTTCAAAGGGTCTTTCTGATTTTCTGATCTTAAGATGGAGAAGATACTACAGGAGAAAGGGATTGGCGCAATATGCTAAACTTTCTTAGAGGACCCAATCCAATGGAAATGTCTTTCAAGAGAACAACTAGAGAAACTGGGAGCATTCAACTAACTGAAAGGCTATGTGTAACATCATTCTCTCATTTTAGTGATTTACAGTGCAGATGCGTAAACAATAGCAGATTAATTCTAGCTCTATAGTTAAGTTAATGTGCATTCATACTTTGCTCTTTTCCCATAATTTTTATTAGGCATATTGTATTTTTTTAAGTTCTTTATATGGTTATAGTTGTTTAATGCTAGATTTAGATTTTTGTATTTCATAAGTCTATTTATTATGAAAAATTTACTTCACAATTGTAGTTTACTACTGTTGATAACCCAAAAACCCCAAAACGAACAATTTATGTTTGTTTAGAAAAGGTTTAGAAAAGGCTATTTAAAAATGTATGTCAAGTTCTAAAATTAGAGGGGCATTTTGTGTCAACGGAGAACTGTTTTTTTAGTCACAGTGAGGACCGCCCTAGTGGACGCTCCGACCTGTGCTTGGCCCATAATACTGCTGTATGCATTTCCATCAGTGGATCTGATACAAGCCGCCCATCAGGAGAGTCTGTCACTAATTCTGATGGCCCCATACTCACAGTGTGGGGATTGCAGAGTTTCTGAACCAATGTCAAGGCCTTTCAGATGGGGCGAGAACACGATATCCTATAGTCATGTGTTGCCCTCTGGGAACAGTAGTTATATATGCATAACTCAACGTTTTAAAGCATTCAAAACAACACACACTGGTGACGCCTGCTGGTCAAAACTGCATTAATGCAAAAACAACTAAATAAATGCAATGCAATGCAAAAAACAAACAAATGAATGCTTTTAACTCAATGCAAGTTCTTTATTTTTATATTTATATTTTTAAAATCACTATGATGAATATTTAGGACGTTTATGGAGAGCTCTTCTAAACAGGGCCAGGAAGAAAACTACTTACTACTTACACAAATGTCTCTTTGTGGTCTCAATAAACCCACAGGGATTGCAGAGAAAGTAGCAAAACTACCCCAACTCTAAACTACAATAATGCAAAAACGGTAATTATTTTTCTACAGTATGACAGACTACTATAGTTACACTACAGGCCTACTGTAGCTTTAACCAATGCAATTTTCTCCAGCAGTGATCAGCAGAGTTCACACGTCATGTAAAGGTATGGCAGGCTTGCAACCTCAGCTGAGGGGTACTAAAAAGAACCAGGTTCCAGGTACTGCATCGAACCGCTCTGTGCCATACCATGCAGCGGAAAAGCACCACAAAGCAGCTGAACAGGTGCATTCAGAAGTGATCCCAGTCACTCACCAAAAAAAGGTAAATGCATTCAGATGTGTTTTGACAAGTACTTTCAGCTTTTATCCTGAAGCGGGTGAGTGGATAATATTTAGGTTGACGCTGTCCTCTGTTTGTTTAAAAAAAACCTCTTCAGCTCATCTGTAATTCAATGTCGAAGTACCTGGCACAATGCAAATGAGCTTTTGTAACATCAGAGCAGGAATACTCAAATTGCTTAGCCCAGAGCAAGTTGATCTGAAAAGAAATGACTGAGTAAAATGAGCGTATTCACATCTTTTGTAAAGGTGTGCAGTAAGAACATACAACTAGGTATATCTATTTTAGACACAGCACTATAAGGCTGACATTATTTCAAGAAGAGTAGAGATGAGTATTTTTTAAATACTGACAAGTTCTAATTGAGAACATTTTGATTCTAGGACATTTAAATAACATTCAATTTTAATCCGGAGTGACTTTTTATTGTGTTAACCGTATGTGTGTCTGGTAACTGATGACTTAAAAGCTAATCTGTTGACGTGTGACCTACGTGTCATTGGAATCTCTGCCGACTCTCTTTGAATATAATTTTCAATGTAAAATAAGCACGTCAACGAGCATGGAGTAGCTTAGGCTTTACAGAGAGAAAAGCTCTTGCCTCTGAGAAGAGCAGCTGGAGTGTTTATGAGTCGGTGATGATTTGTTTGTGTCCTCTCGAGGATTGATCTGATCGTGGGGCTGTTATCAGGTGAGTTTCAATGCTCCTGGAAATGTTGAAACTGCGTCTTGCATGTGTAGAAATGTATGATGTTCAAGAAAATGAATGGGTTTTGTCAGACATCATTAAATTAAGTTTTAAGTTTTTTAGTCTGCTGAACCCTTTTGATGTGAAATATTTACTTGAAGCCTCCTGAGATTTTAAGATTTAACATTTCAGTCATTTAACATGTTAAACATCTGATGTCGGTTAATGGTTGCGTGACAGTATATTTTTATACCGATCTCACAGTAATTAATTAAAACATATTTCATTTATTACCCTTTAAAAACCTTATAGCAAACTCAACATGGCATGATCACGTTTCATCGTATAATGCAATGCTCTACAGACTGAGCTACACAGGGCCCAAATTACAACACAGATAAAAAAGTAATATTAAAATGTCAGTAGATAGGGGCACAGTTGTATACGCTCTGATGGGTCGTATTTAAGGGACGAACAAGCCATTCTAGTGTTATTGGTTGGAGGAGGACATGTAGGTTTTTAATTTTTAGGGGGAAAAACTGCGGCAGGAAATGGATGTGTTCCATTTAGAACTGAAAAAATCTTTTTTGGGCTGAAAAAAACGGTAAACTGCATTATGTTTGGACCATTATTATGAATGGATAACACTTTGATCGATTTGTTTTAGTCTTTGTTTTCAACTGCTTGCTTTGCCTAGTCAGTCAACAGCTCATCTGCGATTCAAAGTCAAAGTGCCTGGCATAATGCAAAACATCAGAGCAGGAATACTCCGACTGCTTGAAAATGAGTGCGTTTTCATTTGTTTTATGCTGTAACCAAGATTTACAGCTATATCAGCATCCATTTTAAGCAATTTATATATTTAATTATATATTTATATCTATTTCAAGAAAAGTAAAGAGGAGTTCAGATATTTTTCTTCTTCTTCTTCTTCTTCTTCTTCTTCTTCTTCTTCTTCTTCTCCTCCGCTTATCCGGGGCCGGGTCGCGGGGCAACAGTCTAAGCAGGACGCCCAGACTTCCTCTCCCCAGACACTTCCTCCAGCTCTTCCGGGGACACTGAGGCGCTCCCAGGCCAGCCGAGAGACATAGTCCCTCCAGCGTGTCCTAGGTCTTCCCGGGGCCTCTCCGGTGGGACATGCCCGAACACCTCCCTTGGGAGGCGTCTGGGAGGCATCCGGAACAGATGCCCGAGCCACCTCAGCTGGCCTCTCTCGATGTGGAGGAGCAGCGGGTCTACTCCGAGCTCCTCCCGAGTGACTGAACTCCTCACCCTATCTCTAAGGGAGCACCCAGCCACCCTACGAAGGAAACTCAATTCGACCGCTTGTATCCGGGATCTCATTCTTTCGGTCATGACCCAAAGCTCATGACCATAGGTGAGAGTAGGAACGAAGATCGACGGTAATCGAGCTTCGCCTTGCGGCTCAGCTCTTTCTTCACCATGACAGACCAGTACAGCGACCGCATTACTGCAGAAGCTGCACCGATCCGCCTGTCGATCTCTCATTCCCTCCTTCCCTCACTCGTGAACGAGACCCCAAGATACTTAAACTCCTCCACCTGGGGCAGGAGCTCCCCACCAACCTGAAGGGGGCAAGCCACCCTTGTCCGACTGAGGACCAAGGCCTCAGACTTGGAGGTGCTGATTTTCATCCCTGCCGCTTCACACTCAGCTGCAAACCGCCCCAGCACACACTGTAGGTCTTGGCCAGATGCAGCCAACAGAACAACATCATCAGCAAAAAGCAGAGAAGCTATCCTGTGGTCACCAAACCAGACCCCTCTCGGCCCCTGACTGCGCCTAGAAATCCTGTCCATAAAAATAATGAACAGGACCGGTGACAAAGGGCAGCCCTGTCGGAGTCCAACATGCACTGGAAACAAGTCTGACTTAAGGCCGGCAATGCGAACCAAGCTCCTGCTCTGATCATACAGGGATCGGACAGCCCTTAGCAAAGGGCCCCTTACCCCATATTCCCAGAGCACCCCCCACAGGACACCACGAGGAACCCGGTCGAATGCCTTCTCCAAATCCACAAAACACATGTAGACTGGTTGGGCAAACTCCCAGTAACCCTCCAGCATCCTGGAGAGGGTATAGAGCTGGTCCAGTGTTCCACGTCCAGGACGAAACCCGCATTGTTCCTCTTGAAGCCGAGGTTCAACTATCGGGCGGATTCTCCTCTCCAGTACCCTTGCATAGACTTTCCCAGGGAGGCTGAGAAGTGTGATCCCCCTATAGTTGGAGTACACCCTTCGGTCCCCCTTCTTAAAAAGAGGAACCACCACCCCTGTCTGCCAGTCCAGAGGCACTTTCCCCCGCGTCCACGCGATGCTGCAGAGGCGTGTCAGCCAAGACAGCCCCACAACATGCAGAGACCTGAGGTATTCCGGGCGGATCTCGTCCACCCCTGGTGCCTTGCCACCGAGGAGCTTCTCAACCACCTCAGTGACCTCAGCCAGGGTAATGGTCGAGTCCCCCCCCGGATCCCCGGCCTCTGCTCCCTCAGTGGAAGGCGTGTTGACGGGATTGAGGAGGTCCTCAAAGTATTCCTTCCACCGCCCGACAATATCCCCAGTCGAGGTTAGCAGGTTCCCATCAGCACTGTATACGGTGTTGGCAGGGCACTGCTTCCCCTTTCTGAGGCGTCGGACGGACGGTTTGCCAGAACCTCTATGAGGCCGTCCGATAGTCATTTTCCATGGCCTCCCCGAACTCCTCCCAGACCCGAGTTTTTGCCTGCACAACCACCCGGGCAGCAGTCCGCTTGGCCCACCGGTACCTGCCAGCTGCCTCAGGGGTCCCTCGGGCCAACCATGCCCGATAGGACTCCTTCTTCAGCTTGACGGCATCCCTTACTTCTGGTGTCCACCATCGGGTTCGGGGGTTGCCGCCACGAAACGCACCGGAGACTTTACGGCCACAGCTCCGGACGGCTGCGTTGACCAAAGAGGTAGAGAACATAGTCCACTCGGACTCAATGTCTCCAGCCTCCCTCGGGATCCGGTCAAAGTTCTGCCGGAGGCGGAGTTGAAGATCTCACCTGACAGGGTCTCTGCCAAACGCTCCCAACAGACCCTCACGGTACGCTTGGGCCTGCCAAGTCTGTCCGCCTCCTCCCCGCCAATGGATCCAACTCACCACCAGGTGGTGATCAGTTGACAGCTCCGCCCCTCTCTTCACCCGAGTGTCCAAGACATGCGGCCGGAGATCAGATGATACAACCACAAAGTCGATCATCGACCTCCGCCCTAGGGTGTCCTGATGCCAGGTGTACTGGTGGACACCCTTATGCTTGAACATGGTGTTCGTTATGGACAGACCGTGCCTAGCACAGAATTCCAACAACAGAACACCACTCAGGTTTAGATCGGGGGCGTTCCTCCCAATCACGCCCCCAGGTGTCACTAGCATCACCAACGTGAGCGCTGAAGTCCCCAGCAGGACGATAGAGTCCCCGGTTGAGCACTTTCCAGCACCCTCCCAAGGACTCCAAGAAGGCCGGGTACTCTACACTGCCATTCGGCCCGTAGGCACAAATGACAGTGAGAGTCCTCCCCAACCCAAGTCGCAGGGAGGCGACCTCTTGTCCACCGGGTTAAACTCCAACACATGGCGGCTAAGCTGGGGAGCTATGAGCAAGCCCACACCAGCCTGCCGCCTCTCCGCGGGCAACACCAGAGTAGTGGAGAGTCCAGCCCCTTTCGAGAAGATGGGTTCCAGAGTCCAAGCAGTGCGTGGAGGTGAGCCCGACTATCTCTAGCCGGTATCTCTCAACCTCACGCAACAACTCAGGCTCCTTCCCCAGAGAGGTGACGTTCCATGTCCCTAAAACTAGATTCTGAGTCCAGGGTTGGGTTGTCGAGGTCCCCGCCTTCGACTGCTACCCAAACCACAAGGCACCGGCCCCTTACGGTCCCTCCTGCAGGTGGTGGGCCCACGGGGGGATGGCCCCACGCCGCTGTTTCGGGCTGAGCCCGGCCGGGTCCCGTGGGGCAAGACCCGCCACCAGGCGCCGCATGCCATGCCGGCACCGGCCCCAGACCTGACTCCATGGCGGGGCCCCGGCTGCGCCATACCGGGCGACGTCGCGACTCCATTCAAGGTTTTTTCCATAAGGGTATCATGGACCGCTCTTTGTCTGGCTTGTCACCTAGGACCTGTTTGCCATGGGAGACCCTACCAGGGGCATATAGCCCCGGACAACCTAGCTCCTAGGGTCATTCAGGCACTCAAACCCCTCCACCACGTTAAGGTGGCGATCCTCGGAGGGGATTCAAATATATTTGTATGTCAAAAATGCTGTCCTCTTCATCTTAAAATTGATTTGGATGCTCTTGCGTGCACCGCTGGGCTGTGCTTTGCTTTACAGCAAACGGCTCTTGTTTTAAAGGGCTCTACACAACACTACAATCATCACTGTGTATGAAATGTGCTATATACGAAAAAGGCCGTTTCAATGCCAGATTGTGAATGGAAGGGCAGTTCTGTGATGACCAGAGGTCCGAGTCCCATGCCATGCTTTTGATGTGCTGTGTCTTTGACCATTGATCTCGTTACTTGGTTGCATTCATCTTGTGATTATCAATAAGTGTTCTTTTGTTTTATTGTTTCAAGCTGTCCTGAGGAATATTTCATCCTTGTGGCACCAGGTTCTCCTGGACACATTTTTGCTCTTTGTGGGATTTCATCTTTTCATGTTACAATGCCCCGATCCAATCTTAAAGTGATTCTCTCTGATACCCTACAATCTTTTTTTTGTGTTTACTATATGTGTGTTTGGCGGCCGCCAGCAGACGCAGAGTAAAAATGAAAGCTGATCTGTTGACGCTCAACATGAGGTATCATGGAAATCTTGTCTGACTCTGTTTGAATGTAATTTTCAATGTAAAATATGCGCACAACAAGCATGCGGCATAAATGGTGCAGCAGGGGAAAGATTCCATACAAGCTTTCTTGTCTCTGAAAAGTGCAGTTGGAATATTTGTGCATCTGTGTGATTTTTTTTGGTTTGTTTGCGTGGTCATTATGAGGATTGATCTGATCTTTGTGCTGTTTTCAGGTGAGTTTCAGTTCTCTTGGAGGTGTTACTTTTTACAAAATAGTGAACCTCATCTTACATGTAATAAATGGGTCACGCCAGCAGTTATCAAACTCTTCAATCTGCCAAATCCAAATATTTTCTCCATCGGGTGTGTGATTACACAGAGGCTTTGTTCACTGAAACCACGCTAATAATGAACGCGAAAGTTAGCACAGGTCATCAGTGAACATGACTATCGATGATGATCGTGCAGCTTTAATGTAGAGGGACAATATGTCTCACAGAGTCCGGTGCGATATAGTTAAACATAGCTTAACTAGTTCAACCTTTCAAGATTTCTTTCTGCTTGAATTTTGCTGTAATGCTGTAAATTGTCCACAAAAATTCTGGAAATGATCAAACTGTGTGAATAAAGTGAATAAGCCAAGGACACCAACTCTTTTTAAAATTTCTAATAAAAAAAAAAGATAAAACATAAATAAAACGAATTCCCAATTACCTCCTTTTATGTATGAAATGTTTGGAAATGATCGATGCCATAATTGTAAAAATGCTTAATATCGGTGCCGATAAACGGTCGATTCGCGATAGGAATGATTCTAAATAAGCACATGCCTGGGTCATTGCCTGGATTGCACAGGCTCCGTATGTGTGGGGCAGAACTAGAATGAGACCCTTTTAGGGTAGGGCCGTGTTTGTTTTGATCATTTCAAATATCAACATTGGCTTTCAGAAATCGCTTTCCCTCCCTTTGAGATATTTTGGTTGAAATTGAGAGCTACCTGACCCTCTATAGTAGGCAACACAACTAAAATGATCCAGCAGCAGAAATTGGCAAAACATACTCAATGCATGCTCTTCTCTACACATAAATAATGCAAAAGTAAACTACACCGATTATGCCAAGAACTCTCTAAAATGGTGGAAAACATAGCTTGGAGGAGAAGAAAGTTGAGCCACTGATGTCACATTTCAGTTGTGTGTCTGTCTATGGAGAGTCAGATAGCGCTCCGATTTCAACAAAAATATCTTAATTCGTGTTCTGAAGGTGAAGGTCTTAAGGGTTTGGAGCAACATGAAGGGGGGAGTCATTTTCATTTTAGGGGTGAACTTTAAAAACATTCCAATGGAATTCCAACTTTTACATTTAAAGCCAATGCATTCAGATTTTGTCATTTAAATGTTATAAACCGCATGCCATAAATGGGTCACCTTGTCTCTCCGCAGCTCTCAGTTCCAGTGTGAACTCTTATGTGTTTTACCTGGTGACTAAGACAATGAGCTGGACCCAAGCTCAGACGTACTGCAGACTGCATCACAGCGATCTTGCCACCGTTAACAGCCAGACAGAGCTCAATGACCTCTTGAAATCTTTACCCAGTGGTTTTAAAGATACTTTTTGGCTCGGCCTCTATCGGACAGATGGCTATGCTCCCTGGGTCTTTTCTGATGGGAGTAAATCTCTGTTCAGTTCGTGGCAGTCTTCACAACCAAACAATGCTGATGGCATCCAGTACTGTGTGTATACGACTGTTAATGGATACTGGAATGATTGGGATTGTTCAGATAAATTACCATTTATGTGCTACGGTGAGTTGCTGGCAGCGGGCAGAGTACAGTGCACAAACAAGACACAACAGCTTCTTGAGATTATTGAGTGTCTACATAATCCCTTGCCAAAATAAACCATGTTTATCGTTTCAATATCCAAGGCATGGGAATGCCTTTACCATGCTATTTCTTTTTCTTTTTAATTACTTTCACAATTAATAGACTTAAAACAATGTTCATGCATGCAGTTAACAGCTGCATAATAAGCATTTATAAGCTTTTGTTCATTGTAAAAACATTTATTTTGATTTAAAAGAGCGCACGTGCTATGGCTAGATGTGGATCAAGCAATATTTAGTTCGTTTGCTTTTTTCAAATTTTAGACAAAGACCGATTTAGAAATTTCTGTACGACTGATAAATATGCTTTGCATAATTTTTATTCTGAAAGTGTGGACATTTTAGATGCAATTCAAATGCATTCATTTGGGGCTATATAAAGGATACCGCAACTGATTATTATTTAACTGTCTCTCACAGAGAGTAAGATACAGATAGTAAGACTGGAGATAAAATCAAGCACAATTGTGAATGATCCTGCATGTGAGGAGTGGGATTTTGGTGAAGGTGAGTTTAATATACAGTATAACAACAATGACGCACTTAGAGAGAGCATTAAGTACTAAGAGTCTGTTTCTGTTCTTCAGATAGAGCAGACGCTGAAGGAGAAGGGGCTGAATAAAGATTCCAAGCTCTCTTGGATGATGTTTTCTGGTGAAGATGTCTTTCATGAAATGTGGTATCAGAAGAGTGATGCTTCAAAAGCGCCCTGCAAGAGAGCCGTAAACTGATCTCATGATAGCGTGTATGTTGTGCAGTTTTAGCTGTTCTCAGAACATCGTAGATGGAGCTGCATGCTTCTGTTTCGGTAAGCTATTTTTATGCTAAATGCAAAAATAGAATTTTGTATAATAACTATAATCAGTCACTTAATCACCCTTACATCTTACGCTGACTGTCCATTTTGAATGCTTTTTTTTTGTTGCATGGTTAGAGTTGATTTCTGAATGTTACAATAAATTTAAGCAAGAAAGATGACACCTGCAGGTCCACACCTGTCCCGTAGAGGGAGCTCAAAACATCAAAAAGAGAATGAGTTCTTGGCATACGGTTATGTAAGAACTACATCTGTAAAGTTGTGAAAGTGTAAAGTTTCTAGCGGTTTGTTTGAATTAAATTTTTGAATTTTACTAGCTTTTTATGACGTGAAAATCATGTCAAAATAAAGCCTGTTTTCGTTTCTTTGAATATGTGACAATAAAAGCATCAACATGATTCAGTAAATTACTGCTTCCAGAATCATAAACTGATAGTTATTTGTCACTGTTTATTCATTGCGCTGTAATTTACACGCTGCAGTTCAGTTTGATGGATGCTTGCATATTTATCAAGAGTTTCAAAGACAGTAAAGAGGATTTAGTGAACTGGCAAATATAGGAATTAAAATTTACACTTACTTTTTAATGTAAACCACTAAATATCAAAATGTTACATAAATTCTGCCAAAAGGAATAGTAGGTTACTACTGCGATCACCAAGATTTCAGAAAATCATTCTGAAGTCAAAAATGTGTGTGAATTAAATTCAAACAATGTGAGACCTCATTTCCGCTATTTTCTTTTAGGATGAACTACTGTAGCTGCTTGCAACTGCATAAACAACCAGCATTAATTAATGAACAAATTAAGAGACTACTGCTTGCCCTGTTTCTCTCTCTGGTCTGAAGCAGCTCAGAACACCGAGCTCTGTCCTGCCTGAGCGCTGCTGACCGACTCTGCACTCCTATTGGTTGTCACTGTTTATTTGCATAAAGTTGAGCAATTCTAAACTTTTTCGCTTGACACGCCCACATTCCGTCGCCAACGGTCCAACGGTGCCTCCATTGAACACGAACAGGATCAGGGCGGCGTGAACGGGGCTTAACTGCTTTGGGGCGCCGGCGGGATCAATAGATTTTTGAAAAGACTGATTTTCTCATTCAAAAAAAAGGCATTGTTCGAATGTTCTTTATATATTCTTTTTATTTTTTTAATGTGTGTACAATCACAATATTTATTTGTATTTGTAAATAACGGAAACAAATTACATGCCTCTTTTCCAGCATCACATAAATTTACTTCTGTTCTGCAAATGGCTGCAGGTATTTTTTACTTTCATTTTTCGTTCGGCCTATTTATTTACTTTTATACATGGCTTTTGTAACCCAGCTTATTAGTGGGTAATAGCGGAGACAGAATGAAAAAAAAAAAAAACGCTGCCAGAATAAATATATGCATACGATTAAATGAAAATATAAAAAAGTCAAACATGCAGGATTATATATTATATATTTTGTTTTGGAATGACGACACTACGTCTTCCGCGATCCCGTGTTCTAGATGTTTTTTTTCGTGAACTTGAGATGGGAGCAGATGTCCATCGCTGATCCTGGAGATTAGTGCCTTAGAAGTGAGTATAAAAGACGTAAGAGCTATTTAATACGTTTATATATCGCTATGCATCAGTGAGATGAAACGACATACTTGTGTAACCACATAAACATTTTTATTTATCTCGTGTAATGTTCTAACGCATATTAACAAAGCCATTTAAGCGTTAGCATAATGCTAACATAGTATGTGTATTTCTTTTTGAGGGAAAAGCAGAGCACGCTTGAGGGTGTACCTGGCCAGTCTTTGAACGTTCCTGAGAAACACAGACATCGAACGTATTCGTCTTTGAATGGTAGGAGTAATATTATATCACCTTTTTCCTATTTTGGGAAAGGAATTCTTGGATTCCTGGACTGACTGATTTTCCAAAGAATCAGAGACAGAGCTGAATTCTTCTTTTTGAAAAGAACTTGTATGCACTTATCTAAAGCCAGAAGTAAATGTCAGTTCTGTACAGGTTGATTTTTATTTCCCCCCAAAATTACATTGACAATTTTATTTAGCATCTTTCTTTTAAACTTAACATTATTTCATTTAACGTTTTGAAATAATTTATTTATAGCATATTTTGGTTTTATTTAGTTTCACTGGTAAGATCCTTTACACCAAATTAGAAAAAACAAACAAACCTTAAAAACGCTGATTAAGTAACATCTTTTTTTGGACCGCTGGATGTTGATTTGTGTTGTTTAGACTGTAACTATGCAGTTGTTGCCTTTAATTTCACAAGGTTTTCATTAAAGAACAGTTTTACGTAGTTTCAACCCAATTTAAAGGCTAAATCCTTATGTCAGTACCATTTGTTTCTATTGATTGTACTTACTGCGTAGTTGCTGCCATTAATTTCATGCGGTTATTGTTCCCAATAGTCAGAAGACAGCTTGCTCTGTTAAATGCTAAATGAACATCTTATGTATACTTTCATTCTTTCTGTGTTTTTAAAAGAGAGAGAGAGAGAGGTGTGCAGCAGGAAAGAGACCTCAGACTCGTGGGGCTGTAAGCTTCAGATGTATCATATTTTATTTTGCTACAAGCAGAACACAAGAAGCACATTCAACTTGGACATGGTTGTCATGGAAATAAACACCGTAACCAGAAACCGCTCCCGTGTTCAAGCTTAATGCGCATCTCGTATATAAAAAGCATTTTAGGGGACCCATGGCTTATGAGGTCCCAAGGCAGTTTCCTACCTTTGACAAATGGGTAAGTCCGCCCGCTGTGCAATTTTAACCCTGAAACCTAAAGTAAAAATGTCTTTATAAGATTTTAAAGGTATAGTTTACTTTGAAACTAAAATTTGAAGTTTATCAGCTTACCTCAAGGGCATCTAAGGTGTAAATGTCACTTTGGGTGATCTGAGGGTTACCGTGAGCTTTTTCCGCAAGGTCTGTCCCCGCGGATCATATCATATCAGTTCCTTTTCTCCCGGAAGTTCATGAGAAGTTGACAAAGTGGATGATCCTTTTCTTGGGCAGAAACCGCTCGTCTCCTCTTCCGTCCTCACCACCCTCGATGGCGGGTAGTAGCTAGGGGGCATGGACATTGCCCAGGTGGAGAGGGTGGTTGCGGTGCACTTGTGCCTCCGAAACGCCACTACCTGGCTGGATCGTCTCTCTCTCCCTTCCCGGTCCCTGAGGTACCACGGTAGCTCTCACTGCTAGTGACCTACAGTGCGGCTTGTCAGGCGTTCTTTTTGCATGCCATGGCTATCCTGCAAGTCTACCAGGACAAGGTACTCAAACAGCTACATGAGGGTTAGTCTGACCCAAGGTTGCATGCATGAGCTGCTCTCCGGGCAACGAAGGACACAACTCAGCTCGGATGCAGCACATCAGGATGCAATTGACGACAGGTCTTGGGAAAGCAAAATCTCGTTGTGAGGTTCCTGATGTGTGCCAGAAGGTTAAATCCTCCTTGGTCACCCCTAGTCCCCCCCTTCAGTGGCTCAAAGGGATCCCTCTAAAGGCAAGCTTTCACAACAGAGAGATCCTTTGAGCCACTGGAATCAGTTGAGCTTAAGTTCCTGTCTGATAAGCCAGTGCTCCTGACCCTGCTCACTTCCATAAAGAGGGTCGGGGACCTCCACGCGTTTTTGGTCAGCGAGGAGTGCCTTGGGTTCGGCTGGCCTATTGTCATATCGTCCAGAGACCCTGGCCTGGATACGTGCCGAAGGTTCCCACCACGCCTTTCTGCAATCAGGTGGTGAGCCTGCAAGCACTCCCCCGGAGGAGGCAGATCCAGCCTTGGTGTAGCTGTGTTCTGTAAAGTGTCCAAGTCTCGGTTTTAGCTGCCCAGCTCTCTGATCAGCCCCTGCACTGGGTGAGGTGGCTATATGATTGATTTTTGCTGGCATTCCAATATGTGTATTCCCTGCGAGTGAACTTGTCTTCCCTTGACAGATTACCTGTCTCTTTCTGTTGTCAGTTGTACCTCCCCTTCCTCTGGCAGGATCTGACACAGACCAGTATCACATGTTCGGGCAGGATGTGGCCTCTGTAGCCTCCATCTCTGGAAGGTTCGCCTTCCCTTCGTTCTGACAAACTGTAAAAACAAATAAGGACATTGAAGCTATCTCTTGAAGGTTGAAGTCCCTTCTCTTAAGAAATTGTTTCTATCTGAGGAACAACGGCTTGGCTTCTCCAGCTGCAATGCACTCACCATTGGTCCCTGTGGATGTCAAGGTCAGCAAATTTGCTTTGGGCCGTTGGGAAGGTTACGACCTTGCATAGCATTTGCCGGACACGCTGTGTCAGCATTTGTAGTGCTGTTGGTTGTGACAAGGTTCAGATCGTGGAGTTTTTAATGTTGACCCCAGTCTGTCTTTTACACAACTCATAGTGACTGACAGACAGAAAATGTCTCGGTTAAGTATGTAACCCTGGTTCCTTGATGGAGGGGACGGAGACATTATGTCCCCTTGCCACAACCTCGAACCATCACTGCTTGGCCAGGGACGGCCTCGGGGCTCCTCAGCAAAACCTAGCGAGTAGTCCTCTCGCAAGAGCCCAGACTGTCTATAACTCCATCAGGGACCAAGGGTTACATACATAACTGAGACAATTTTAAGAAAATTGAATTTAGACGCCTAAGGTCCAGTGTGTTTATTTCCTGTTCTAATAAAATTTAATCAACAGGACTTTTACTATAGTTTTATCCTGGATGTCATGTGACTGAAATCACATGACTTCTTGGGGGTGAGACAGAAAAAAGCTCTCAGGAACTGCATATACAGGTCAGTGACACAAATCTGACTAGATTAATGTTAAGGTTGTAAATCTGCCATACATGTAAATAAAACATTATTCCTAATTGTTAAATTATGTTATGAAATGGAGATTTTGAATAACCAAATGAATAATCTGTCAGTCCAATCTGTATCCTGACAAGAAAATGACACACTTTGCATTTAGTGGACAAATTCAAATTAGCTAAAGTAAAGAAGACTGTGAGCATGTTTACATGCACTGCAGTAAGCTGATAACTCACCATACGCTGATTGTGTGGTGGTGAAACCCTGATGTAACGGTAAACCAAGAAACTAAGGTTTACAAGCCTAGATATGGGACAATCATGCAGCTCTAGTTCTTCATATAATTTTCTGTTGTCTTGCGTTTTAAAACAGGCCTAACAGTGGTTTTGGGGCTCTGCATGACCATGATTAGATGAAATCACACAGACAGGGGCTGTCTTTGACAGCTTGACAGCGTCGTCTCATGTTTACTGGCCTCATGATGTTGTTCTGAGGCGATGCATCCACTCTTCCTCAAGGGCTACATGCAGTTCTGCCAGGTCACATGGGGGTGGGGTACGATCATCCAGTCTCTGCTTCAACTGGACGTGCTCTATGTGGTTCAGGTCAGGGGACATTGATGGCCATACCATATGAGGCACTCTAACTTCTGGAAGTCGAGCTGTGACAATTCTGCCACAATGTGGTGGAGCATTATTACCTATGAACAGAAAGTTGGGGTGTGCTGGCGGAAATGGGGGATGATGATGGGTTCTGTGATGTCTCTGAGATAAGAATGTGCAGTGACTGAGCCATCTACAATAACCAAATCTGTTTTGCGCTGACTGGTGATGCCTGTCCAGACTGTTGCTCCTCCTCCACCAAAGCAAACCTCCGGAGACCACGTTGACCTCAGCGTATTGCTCACCTCGCCTTCTCCAGCAACGGTGACCTGACACTCATCAGTAAACAGGACGGTAGACCACTGCTGCATTGTCCAGGTCACATGGACCTGTGCCTACTGCAAACGTTCACGGCGTTCACGGTCAGTGGAGTCACCTGCAACGGTCGTCTGGCATTCAAGCCAAAGCGGTGGAATCGGTTGCTAATGGTTTGTCTGGAAACCCTAGTACCCCTCACATCTCGTAAACAGGCCTGCAGCTGTGTGGCAGTTGCATAACAATGTCTGAGTGCATAGGTCCTTAGGTACTGGTCATCATTACTGTCTCTCACTCGTGGGGCTCCACTCCTGGGTCTGTCATGAACTCTGTCAGTAGTTCTGTGTCTTGATGCAAGTCTGCTGATGACACTTTGAGACACACCAAGTTCACAAGCAACATCTGATTTCCTGCCACCGACCCAAAGACTCGCCAAAGGCGGTTTTGTCTATTCCACATTCAGACAGTTTAAAAGAAAATCACTTTCATCTGCTCCTTTTAATTGGTTCCCAAAAGTAAACAAGTTGTGACCGCTGCGGCGTGCTAACCCCGTGCTAGCTTGTGTCCCTCCATTCAAGAATGCTACAATTTTGAAAATGAAATTCATTTCGCCAATAGTCAACAGATTTTGAGACACCAGAATTTGCTAAAACAAGTGCGAAAATTGGCGTTTGAGGAGTATGAAATCTGACCAAACCTTCGGCACAGCTGCAGAAACTTGCATATACATGTAAAAAATGTATCTATCAAAATTGCATTGTGTGAGTGAATGAGTGATGGAGACAGACAAAGAAATAGATACTTTGTTTTCTCTACAATCAAATGATTTAATCATGCTAAATGTAATACTTTAGAAGTAAATGAATAAATCAATAAAAGAATCGGTTGCAGAACCAGATGTGAATTCATCAGCTTTTTTGAGTCTCCTTTAAGTGAACGTCTGCTCAGAAAATGCTTGAAGTATGATGGAAATTCATTGCTGTTATGTCCAGATTTGTTTATATGGATGCACTGGGAGTTTTGCCTAGAATGCAAATATCATGTTCATTAGTTTGTTATTTATTAATTTATTTTTAAACCAATATTAATACTTAGGTCACAATGAGAAATTTTATTTCACTGTGCAATATACTTGTTTTTGTAAATAATCTTTATTTTTGATTTCATAGAAACTCAGTATCACAAAAAGACAAGTAAACAGCAGAAATTAAACTAGTTAGAAGCAATAGGCCCAAAACAAAAATGGATCTACACTGGGTGTGGCTGCATACTCACGACAGCAAAGCCAACCACGATACAGAAGATCTCTGCCGGTTGATTTCTACCAGTATATGACCCATCCCTACTTTTTTAAACCCAGATTATGGATAAAAGGGTTTAAAATTATTATTAGTTGTTGCACTGGTATGTTGCATTATTCTATTTACACAATTAGTTAGTATAGTGTAAAAATTACAAGTACATATGACTTAATCGGCTATTAGTAAAAGTAAATATTTAAACTATCTTGAAATGGCAAGGCTCTTGGATGATGTCACTCCCAGTCTTATTCTGGAAGAAATTTCCATCTTTTTGCATTTTCCATGAAAGCTTTACATCTTCAGCCATCCCGTTCTCCTTCAGTATCTTCTCTATCTGAAAACCAAACAGTCTTTTATTATGTAATCATCTTTGTTTCTTCACTGTCAGTATGATTTCTGTATACGGAGTATGTTGTTAAATGAAGGCACCTGCAGCAGAACCTCTGTGATCACTGCAGGATCTTTCATATTTTGACTTGATTTGACCTCCAGTCTGACTGTATCCATCTTCTTCTCTGTGAGACACACATATAGTATGAAGAAATGCTCAGATTAATATGTTGTAGAAAAGAGCTGTGATCAGTGAATTATTATAGCAAGGTGTACTGTATTACTATATATTTGTATATTTGCGTTTTAGTTAATATTGAGCAACATTGAGCTACAAAGCCTTATAATTGCACATTTTAAAAGAGCAATGTTGTTTCTCTGTTTATGGGACTTTATTAATATTCTGTTTTGAATTTGTAAAAAATAATGATCCACTACTGTAATTATTAGGACTCTCCATGGGTGTAATGTTTTTATACTGTACAGACTTTGTGCTATTATTGTTCTACACCTAAACCTATCCCTTACAGGAAACTATTGGCAATTTTACATATAAAACATACATTTAAAGCTTGACCCAAAAAATGTCCCCACAAGGTCAAAATTTACTGGTATTCCTATCCTTGTGGAGACATTTGGTCCCCATAACATCATAAATACCAGGTACACACACACACACACACACACACACACACTCTGACTCACTCATCTCTTGACACCCGAACAATAAGAACATTTACACAAATTGTACGCTCACTCATTAATTGCTTTAGAGTTGTTGGGTTCCCTGGAATTTGTAAAAATATTTGCCATTTTGAACTTTCTGTAAAACCATCTTTCCTAGTCTCCTTCAAGGGCACTGACAAAGACATCAGTCATCAAAACATTTAAGTTGTCGTCATTTACTTACACTATTGTTTCAAACCTGGATGACTGCTGAATATTAAAGATGCTCTGAAACATGTTGGTAAGCAAACGGATTTATATAATGATTTATTGGAATTGGTTATTAACAAAATAAATATTGAGAAAGGTTTCATTTTTATGTCAACCGCCCTTTTGAGTTGTTTGATAAAAATAAGCCGATGCATTACTTAGTCTTGGCTTATATTGACTAACTGGGCTGTTTGGTGGACAGCTTTAATGCTTTTGAAATGTAAAAGGTCAAAAGACACCTGAGTAGCAGACGGAAGCGTATTTAGTCGGACAATCTGCATCGTTCCACAGTCCAGTGAGAGATGTTCCCACACAGAACTGATTGCCACCGAAATTGTTTGGCTGTCCGCTACCCCATATTCTGAACGTGGATGTGCTCTGATCGGACCAGACCCAGGGAGCAGTCCCGCTCGTCCGATAGAGACCGATCCAAATTCCTTCAGTAAAACCCTCGGGTACAGTTTTCAGCAGGTCATCATAGTCCACGTCGTCATCGGTGGTGGCGAGATCGGTGTAATACGTTCTGCAGTACGTCTGAGCCTCGGTCCAGTTCAGGAAGTCAGGATTAAAGTAAAACATATAAGAGTTCACACAGGAACTCAGAGCTGCGGAAAGAGACAATATAATCACTGTCAAGTAAGTAAGATGTCAAATAAGACTGATTTTGGAGAAAACCGCCAATGAGCGTATGTACTGAATTTAAAATCTGCACAAGCAAATCGATAAAGAACAGTTAAAATATCCAGAATAAACTAACTAAAGTAAGCAAACAAAAATGCTGACTAAAATCTTCTTTAACGGTATGTCCTTAAAATGGAAAGTTTTAAAACCAAGGGGATAATGTCAGTATGACTAAAACCATCAGTAAAAACCCTTCAGAATATAGAGGTCTCAACAGCTCTGTTTTTTTAGTCACATGGTCAAAGAAGGGGTAAGAGAAGTTTATAACTGTTGCCCTGTCTCTTTTCTTTGCCGGGCTTTCCTTGGGGCTCCGTCCTCTCTCTTTCTCGTACAATTAACTGTTTACGTTTTACCACCCTACATCTATTTTGTACCCATAACAAAGTGGCAGTGGGTGGTAATAGACTAGAGATGTACAGTTTTGTACCATCTTACTCAGAACGTTTCTTTAGTCATTTTGCAATTCTAAAGCATAAACCACTGTAGAGAAGCCACCCTGAAACCAACAGTCTGGAAAAACTACATTTTGTGATGTGAAAATATGAAATAATATCTGGCCCTGGTTACGTAACCTTCTCTTTGAACCATGTACACAGAGACATTAAATATAAATGTGATCCATTGTTCTTATGGCAATAAAATACAGCTGTAGTTTTGTGTTTTAATAACCAATAATAATGTTTAAAACACTGCAATAATGCAGATTTAATTTCACTTTTAGTGGTCAAAATGATCTTTTGCAAACCCGGGACAACTTACCTAATAACAGGGCAAAAATAAAATCCATCATGATGACGCACCAAAAAAAACAATCACAGATGCACAAACGCTCCGACTGCTTTAGTCAGGGTTGACAAGGATTTTGTAGGGTCTTTATCTCGGGCTGTCTCGTGAGTCTGTGTCGCTGTGTTTAGATGCTTGATAGTGACACATTGTTACCATGCTTTACATTGAAAATAACATTCAAACGATGATAGCACAGATTTCCATGTCCACCAAAACCACACACCCAAACGCCTGACTGTCTTTTGCAGGGGTTATATTAATGTAATGCTATACACCATGGTTTTTTGAACTCATGCTTGTTTAAATATTTAACATCATTGTATGTAAGTAGTTTTGATATGCTGGTACCAAATTCAATAAATATGTAAAACGTTTAGCATTTTGAATTGACATTGTTGTAGACAATATAGGTTTTGTTTTTATATCCTTACTGTATTGGTAAATATGATGACATAACAAAATTGCTGTATTTTTAGACATATTCCATAGTACTGGACAATTTGAAACTGATTAAAAATGTATTATTACAGTATCCCAGAGCTGCATCATCTTCATATCCCTGCTCTGTTTTGACTGCATTATACCCTGTATGTCAGATGAAGTAGAAACTCACAAGTTAAAGACTTTATTGGCTGGTTTCCCTCAAGATAAAGATTTCTCATAAGACCCTGTTGGGCAATTACAGGTAAAACCCCAGTACCATGTGTGTGGAATGAAGACCAGGAGTCAGAGATGAGATCAATTGAAGAAACATTTACTGAAGAAAACTAGTTTTGTCAGCTTAAATACTCGTGTTAAGTTCATAGGTCACTCTCCGTACATTATACAAACACAAGCAATTATATTTAGGTCACTAATTACGTCAATACATCAGTCAGCACAACTTACACAAGGTCTAGGGAAGTACGTACATCTCTAGATGATTCTTTGGGTGTCAACAACTCCAAGCAAACCCAAATATGTGCGTCAGACACCTATGCTTCTTTAGGATGGCGACTGGACTATGTTCTCGCTCTGTGCGGGTTCAGATGTACTGTCATAACACTTATCTACTTCTCAAGGCTGCCTAGTTCTACCAAATGTTTTATCAGTATGGCTGGTTACGGTTACGGCTGAATCAATCATCAATCAATCAATCATTTTTATTTATATAGCGCTTTTAACAACACAGGTTGCATCAAAGCACTGTACAGTATAATGACAGGGAGGTATAATGACGAGAGTGACCAATTTCTTATTAAATGCAGAGACGGTCTCTGTAGTCAATTCAACGATAGTCACTAGAAGTTAAGTGTCCCCAACCAAGCAAGCCAGAGGCGACAGTGGCAAAGAAACAAAACCCCATGCATACAGAATGGAGAAAAAAAACCTTGGGAGAAACCAGACTCAGTTGGGGTCAGTTCTCCTCTGACCGGACGCCCAGCACTTAACTTCCAGTTCAATTTTAAACGCAGCTGTGTCAGGTAGTGTAAATGACTTAGTGTGTGTGTGTGTGTGTGTGTGTGTGTGTGTGTGTGTGTGTGTGTGTGTGTGTGTGTGTGTGTGTGTGTGTGTGCGTGTGCGTGTGCGTGTGTGAATCAGGATCTGGTGATTGGTCCACGGGGCGCATCTAGGTGTTCTGGTCTCTGATGAACATAATCTCTGGGTGCTGATCCACCATCTAGTCTGGATACAAACTGTGAAAACAGATTGAGAAAGAGACAGGACTAATATTAGCGTAGATGCCATTCTTTTTACGATGTCACAAGTACATCGTATTGTAGGAGTAGTGTTCCCGGTTCCAGCAAATCTAAGTAATGCAGCCTAAAAATCCTTTAACGGATTTGAATAATAAAAGGTGTGTTGGTGTGCTATGTGTAGGCTAAGTTAAAAGATGTGTCTTTAATCTAGATTTAAACTGGCAGAGTGTGTCTGCTTCCCGAACAGAGTTAGGGAGATTGTTCCAGAGTTTAGGTGCTAGATAGGAAAAGGATCTGCCGCCCGCAGTTGATTTTGATATTTTGATATGACATATGTTGATATCCTTTGTCTGGGTATGTAGGTGACTTTTCTCGCAGCAGCGCTATTTAGACTGGAACATTTAGATGACCGTTTGTTTTGTTTTTGAGTTCTTTACATGAGCATGGAGTGGGAGCTACACGACCGAAGTTCCACTGTTCCGATGGTCCGCAACCCCTTAGTGATTTTTTTGGGATGTATATTCTCACTTTGTTTGGGAAAGTGGGATAGGGGTTGGGGGGTAATGTTCTTTTTTGGTTATTATTTTTCTCTTAATTCTTTTTACTTCAAATGTTTTAAAAGGGTGGCAGGCATGTACACTGTTCAATTTTATTTGTGGTATGACTTCTAGTTTACCTTCTAAGGGCAACAGCATTACTTTTACCAGCTAGAACGTGCGTTATCAAATGGCCAGAGTTTTGAGAACGCAGCGGACGTGCAGGACTATAATGTGATAAGAGCTCACTCAAGTATTGAGGAGCTAAACCATTCAGGGCTTTATAGGTAATTAATAAGATTTTAAAATCTATCCAGTGTTTGATAGGGAGCCAGTGCAGTGTTGACAGAACCGGGCTAATATGATCATACTTCCTAGTTCTAGTAAGGACTCTGGCTGCTGTGTTTTGGACTAGCTGAAGTTTGTTTATTAACCACCCAATAAAGCATTACAATAATCTAACCTTGAGGTCATAAACGCATGAATTAATATTTCTGCATTAGAGGTTGAAAGCATAGGTCGTAATTTAGATATATTTTTAAGATGGAAAAACACAGTTTTACAGATGCTAGAAACATGATTTTCAAAGGAAAGATTGCTGTCAAACAGCACACCTAGGTTCCTAACTGATGATGAAGAATTAACAGAGCAGCCATCAAGTGATAGGCTGTGTTCTAGATTATTATTTGTGGGGTTTTTAGGTCCAATTATTAGCACCTCTGTTTTTTCAGAAATTAACATTAAGAAGTTACTCATCATCCAGCTTTTTATATCGACTATGCATTCTGTTAGATTCTCAATTTGGTGTGTATCACCAGGCTGCGCTGAAATATAGAGCTGAGTATCATCAGCATAGCAGTGAAAGCTGTCACGTTTCCGTGGTTTCTCGGGAGAGAAAAGGAGCGCTCGAGACTCGAAAATAAACTTAAATAGATTTAATCCAAAAAAAAACTGGCAAAAATAAATATACAAAATGCAGGTAGGCAAAACAAAACCACGAAAAGACCTCGGGAACAAAACATAGAGTAACTTGTAACATTGAACATTGAGACGTAGTAACGTTGATAATCTGACAAACGTGAACACAAAACACAGGGTTTATATACACAAGGAAATGAACTAAGTTAACAAGACACGGCTGAAGACAATTAAACAATTAAACACCAAGGGAAGGCAGGGCACAGACAGCACATGGCTCGAGACAAAAAAAAACAACAACAAAAGTCCAGAGATCTGACAGAAAGCTAACACCATGACTCCTGATAATATCTCCCAGAGGTAACATGTACAGGTTGAAAAGTAACGGTCCTAGCACTGAGCCTTGAGGAACTCCATATTTCACTTTTGATCGATATGATACCTCCTCATTTTATGCCACAAACTGATAGCGGTCAGATAGATATGATTTAAACCATGCTAAGGCGCTTCCTCTAATGCCAACATAGTTTTCTAGTCTATCCAAGGGAATGTTGTGATCGATAGTATCGAATGCTGCGCTAAGATCTAATAGCACTAATAACGAGATAAAACCACGATCAGATGATAGAAGCAGGTCATTAGTAACTCTAATGAGAGCAGTCTCAGTACTATGGCACGGTCTAAAACCTGATTGGAAATCCTCACAGACACCATTTTTTTCTAAAAAGGAATACAGTTGTGAGGATACTACCTTTTCTAGTATCTTTGACAGAAAAGGGAGATTAGAGATTGGTCTGTAATTTACTAAGTCTTTGGGATCAAGATGTGGTTTCTTAATGAGAGGTTTAACTACAGCCAGTTTAAAGGTTTTGGGAACATAACCTAATGACAATGATGAATTAATAATGTTCAAAATAGGATCTATGACTTCTGGAAGCAGATCTTTTAATAGTTTAGATGGAATAGGGTCTAACATACATGTTGCTGGTTTAGATGATTTAACAAGTTTGTACAAGTCTTCTTCTCCTATAATAGAGAAAGAGTGTAATTTTTCCTTAGGGATCTAAAGCTCATTATCTGATGTGAAACTGTAGTTGACGGCTGCATAGTTACAATTTTATCTCTGATGGTATCAATCTTAGAAGTAAAGAAATTCATGAACTCATTGCAGCTATACTCTTGGGGCATATTAGCACCTGTTGATGCTTTATTTTTTGTTAATTTAGTTACTGTACTGAATAAATACCGGGGGTTGTGTTTGTTTTCTTCTAAAAGGAATGAAAAATAATCAGATCTTGCTATTTTTAATGCTTTTCTGTATGACAGCATACTCTCCCGCCAGGCAATACGAAATACTTCTAATTTGTTTTTTCTCCACCTGCGCTCCATTTTCCGGGCTGCTCTCTTTAGGGTGCGTGTGTTGTCATTATACCATGGAGTCAGATTGTTTTCTTTTATCTTTTTTAAGTGTAAAGGAGCAACTGTATCTAAAGTGCTAGAAAAAAGAGAGTGCATAGTTTCTGTTACATCATCAAGTTTTTGCATCGTATTGGATGAGCTAAGGAATTGAGATAAGTCAGGAAGGTTATTTAGAAAGCTTTCTTTTGTGGTGGAAGTGATGGTTCTACCATACTTGTAATAAGGTGCAGAGTTTACAGGGAATATCACAGCTTTCTTTATTTCTCGTAGCTCACGTTGAGGAGAAGGGGGTGCTCCTACCATGGCTCTGTAAAAGCAGATGTAGATGCAACAATAACATCTTAAAAAGGACTTATGAGCAACAAATCACTTCTATGCATAACTGAATATTATATATATGTAACCCACGCACTTAACTATCATGTGTTAATCACTTATCGTGTGTGTATTTCGAATAACTATTGAATGGTTTATAGGTTCATATTCATGTTTAGTATGTGTGTTTGATTTTTCAAAAGCGGTGCATCTCAGTATGTGACTGATGAGATATGTTGAACTATGAATTGGGAAGAGAAACATTGTAACACCTAGAGCTAAAAGAATATCTAATTGGTAAAAACACTTGGGATGTGTCCCAAGCCGAGTTTAAATACTCAAGACACC